>NC_055987.1:138521008-138816621 GCF_018446385.1 Zingiber officinale
CATGTCTTCGATGAAATGAATATTCATGCCCACAGATTCTTGTTTTTCTTATTCAAATTTTTATTTTAATTGTCTTGAATTCATGTGGCTTAGATTTTATAAAAACTATCAATATAACTTAAGATCCTTTATTCAAAGGTAATCATGTCCTTCGAGTAATATAAGTCAAGATCTTTTGTTCAAAAATAATAAAAATAAGGTCCTCCGAGTAATATAAATCAAGATCTTCTGTTCAAAGATAATGAAGTCATCCAAATAATATAAGTCAAGATCTTTTGTTCAAAGATAATTAGATCCTCCGACAATATAAGTCAAGATCCTCTATTTAAGCGTAATGAGGTCCTCCCAGCAATATAGTGTAGACCTTACGAGCAATATATTATAAAGTTCTGCAAAACAACATTACTAAAGTTCTATAAAGTAATACCTCCAAATTCCGTGAAACAATATCACTTAAGTTTCGCAGAACAATATGATTAAGCTCCTCTGAGCAATTTGAGTAAGTTCTGCTGAGCAATTTAGAAAAGCTCCACTAAGAAGTTTGGATAAATTCCATCGAACAATATATACAGGCTCCTCCGAGTAATATAGTTAAAGTCCTTCCCAGAAATACGGATGGATCTCTTCAAAATATTATAAGGAAGCTTTTGGTTTTTAACATGTGGTGATTGATGAATAAAGAGGCAAGTAGATAGTGTAAGAAGCGGTTTCCTTGATTCCTTCTTCATAATACGTGACGAAATAAGTAATAGATGTCAGAGGTAGTTCCCTTGATGCCTCCTCATCTTACGCGGTGATCAAGGAATGGAAGAAGGATAACGGATTGTCAGAAAGTTTGTCTTCACTTACTTGGACAGGAAGTAGAAAGGCGCAAAAGCAAATAACATGGAGATCCCTCTGAGCTATCTATATAAGTAACCGAAGAGGTAAAATACAAGGAGGTTGGTTCTCTGATTCCTTCAAGCGGAGATAACTCTTTTCCATTAAGTATTTTTCTTCTTCTTCCTCGTCTTCTTTTTCTTTCATCCTTTGATCGGCGGTAGGGACCATGTCGATGAACCAACCGAAACACTAACCTATGTTACTTTTCAGAGTGTCGGTTCTCACCAGCGGGAGCAGATCTAACTTTCTGAAGAGTATGAGTTCTAACATAAGGAAAAAAAAAAAAGAGACCATCACTTATTATACATGTTGATTAATTAAATTTTACCAAAATAAGAATAAAAATGTATTGTTTTATTAAAATATTAATAAAATTTTACACCATCATAACCTGTAATTAATCAACAACCAAAAAAAATAAAATAGAAGATTAACAAATTAATTAAGCAACTTATGGAACCTACTTATTGATTGTTTAGTTAACATAACAACTAAGCCACCTAACCTTGTCCTGAGACGACATAATTATTAATGGTTTTTAATTTTTGAAAAACAAGATGAGGACAACCTCCTCTCACCTAACTCTATGACTTTAACATTAGTTAAGTTCTAAAAACTTTACATTACTAAGATTGCTCATGGAGCAAAGTTTTATAATAGGAAAAAGGTTGCACATATAATCGAATGATATCTCCAACACCAATAAAATATTTCCACACTTTTTACTCAAGGAATTTTTTTTAATATATTGAAGCAAAAATAATTACGACGATCGATAATACATAATTACAAAACTAATCTTTTATAACAATGTTTATATGCCCACATCAAAACATAATAATACTAAATCTTATTTTCATGTTTATCAATATGCGATCACGATGTGCACATTTGCCACGGTGTTAATAAATGCAAGATTTGACAAAATCAACGAATTAACGAACGCATGTGAGGATATTTGTCTCATAACCTTATTTTTAACAAAAATGATTTAATTAATTAATTTTTAATCGGTATTGATTCAAATGTTAATATTTATTATCTCTTGAAAATATATGATTCACAGCCGTACTTATTATATTAAGATCTTCCTTTTATTAACCTATCCATATTCATTTTAATATTATTTGTGAATCTCATCGTTCACTTGTTATTTGTGGGTTCAATAATTTACCAAAGTATGCAAGCAGGTTTCTGAATTACCAATAGGTAATACTGTTTTGATATTACTACCAGGCATACTAAATTATGTGCTCCCTCCTATTAAATCTGACATCCCCCACCCCCCTCGTTCTCTCTCGTGTACATGCAATCTCTCTACTGTTTCAGCTTCCATGGGCTGGATCAGCTGGTTAGGTATCTACAACTTATTAATAAAGTCGTAGGATCGAAGGTCGTCAGTTGCACTCGGGGATAAAATCCTGATCTGCTGCGCCAAAAATTCCTTCGACCCCCAGTCACCTATCCTACCCAGCATTAACCGTGATTTACTCCCTCTGGAATCTTGTGGGGTCGGGACCAGGGGGCCGCTAGGGTGGTGGTTCCACCTTTTGCCAATCTCTCTACTGTTTCGGCCCCACGGGGTTATCCGGAGTGGTTAGTGCGTAGAAGATTGCCCAATGAGATCGTGAGTTCGAATCGCGGGGTAGTCAGGGCGTAACTTCCTGGTCCCCGTGTCCCTCTTCCCACTGCGCACTAACTTCTCCGGTCACCGTGATTAACCTCTTTCGTGATTGCCTTGGGCGAGGTCCACGGGGGCGCTGGGGGCGAGCGTTATCGCTTTTTGCCCAATCTCTCTACTATTTCGATCCCATGGTCATCCGAGTTGGTATGTGATGGGTGTTACGACAATGAGATCGCAGGGTCGATCCTCGAGGCAATTGGAGAATAAATCCCCTATCCCTGTATTACACTCTGTCCGTCACATGCTCGCTCGGATGCTGTGATTTACCTCCCTCGTGATGGCCTTGGGTCGGGTACGGCAGGGGCGCTGGGAGCGAGCGTTTCGTCTTTTTACCACAATCTCTCTTCTGTTTCCTTTCCTCCCTTCTCTTTCCTTGCTTTTTGATGTGATCATCTTTGAAAGCAGTGGAGATGATACCTTGGATAGATGACTTTATCATTGATTAAGAGAAGACTCTAAGATGGAGAAAAGATTATAGTTGACACTCCTCATACACACCTTAAAGAGAGCAGAGGGAAACGTTAGTTCAACACTCAAGTCAGTACAATAGCTGAGCAAAAGTGGAAAAAAAGATAAACAATAACATATATGTATGCATGTAGTAAAATGTTGTCAAGCGTGTATCCAAAATGTACTTGGCCAACAGAGAAAACTTTCTTTTTATACTGACCCTCAAAACCTTTATAATAATAAACTGGCAGAGAATATATATATATATATCTGGTGTCAGAATATATTGAATAATAGAATATGTATGACCACCCCTTGAGGAAGGCTCCATTTCATGCATATGAACCGTCTTTTTTAACCTCCATATTAATGAGATGGTTGAAAATGTTTGATGTCAGAATATATCAAATAACGCTAGGCAATGGATATTGTATATCATCCTCCGAGGAAGATTCTGTTTTATGTATATGCCTTGGAACTACAAAAATCAATAAAATAGCGATGAATTATTAGCGATGTTAAAATTCGAAGCTAACCAGTGTAATTTGCAATGAAATATCAATTTGCCGCAAATATTATTTTTTCAACATATTTTTTCACAAAAAATATATGTTAGCGACAAATTCATAATTCGTCACTAATAAGGTTTAGGTAGTCCAGTTTTAAAAGGTTTGTTAGCGGCAAATGAGACTAATTCGTAGCTAACGGTTTAGCGGTGAAATATGGCATTTTCGTCGCTAATTATTATGTTAGCAACGGGAAAAACATAAATCACCACTAATATTCGTATATTAGCAATGAATTCAGCCAAATCGCCGCTAATATGTTAGCGGTGAAATAGAGTTTTTCACCGCTAAATATTATTTTAGCGAGGAAAAATAAAAATCACCGCTAACATTCATAAAAAATCCTATTCCCTCATACACCCCTCTTTCTTCCTAACGCTGCTCTTTCTTCCTCCTCACGCCACACCTCCTCTTCTTCTCCACGCGCACCTCTTCTCCGACGACTCCACTGACTCCGACGAAAGCCTCTTGCTCCTTCTCCGGTGACTTGGATGGAATCCTCCTGCTCCCTTCTCCTGTGCCCTCCTACACCGCACTTCTCCTCCAACAACTCCGACGACTCCGGCGATTGTCTTGCTTTTGCTCCGATCGGCCTTCCTATTTCGACCCTCCTCCAACATCCCATGGGTATAACCTTCTCAAGCATTTATTTCAGTATTTGATACTTAGATGATAATCTTAATAATATTTTGATATTTAGATGATGATTTTAGGGGTATTTTGATCTTTAGAATAGATAATTTTAATAGATGATCTCTAAAGTTTTTGATACTAGTTACTTTTATATCTAGTATTTTTAATATTTAAATAATAATTTTAGGGTTATTCTAGATGATAATTTTAAGGATATTTTGATACTTAGATAATGACTTTAGGATTTTTTTTTTTTTTATGTTTAGATGATTATTTTTGAGTTATTTTGAACTTTAGATGATAATTTTAGGATTTTCTTGCTTAGTATTTGTAATATTTTTAATCATAATTTTAGGATTATTTTGATACTTATTTAAAGTTATTTGCTTTCTTATAAGAGTATTTTTTTTTCTTATAAGAGTATTTTTTTTTCTTATAAGAATTATTTGTTAAATAATGTGATTTTTATATGTTTAACCAAGTTTTATAAATATGGATAAAAGTTGGATAATAATTGAGAATCAGATTAATCGTGAATATATAAAAGGGTTGAATCATTTTTTAAAGATGGTAAAGAATTATATTATAAGTTTGAATTTATCCAAAATTTATTATCTATGTCAGGTGTGACAACTTGTTTAAATATAAGTTGGTTTATGTTCAAGGACATCTTTATAGGTGGGGATTTGATAAATTATAAAAGTTTGAAACTTTAATAGAGAAATTGATACATCATCTATTAATATAAATATTGTCAATAAAGAGGAATATGATTTTGTAGAATATGATTTTGAAGACATGTTTACTAATTTAAAAAATACAAAAAACAGAGGGTCTCAATTAGATGATATTAATATAGATTGATCCGGTGGTAGGAAAGGAGGGCCCGCCCGGATGATGGCCAACGGGCCCGCAGCGGTCGCAGTCAAAGTCAACCTACCTGAGTGATCGGCTCGGACAGCGCCCGAGCCGACGCTTCGACAGCTCGACCGTTATGCTGAGCTTCCGACGCTCACAAGCTAAGCATGACTCCTCTTTGTTCAAAGGACCGCGTCAGTCGCCCTCGGTCGAGCGGACTACCCGCTCGGCTCAATCGTGATGCCTAGCGAACGACCGGGTGACTGACGGGCCGAGCGCCCCTTCCGCTCGGCCTCGATACCGATAAAAATAACATCTGGCCATATCTTCCTCGAGACAAGCGCCACCGACAGACGGCATGGTCGGCGACCGGACCGGATAGAGAATAGTACGGTGGAAGCTTCCACTGTCACGTCAAGGAAATGCTCGGATAATTGAGGTATGGCGCCAGCCACACTTTTCTGACACGACCATTTCTAGGTATGCTTTGAGGAGCGTGCACATCTCAGAAAGCGTGCACGCGCCCCATGAGAGCCCTATATAAGGACCCCCAACCTTCGACGGAGGTATGCATTCTCATCTACTGTAGCTACAGTCTTCATTCTCGTTACGCTGCTTCGATCTCTTCTCGCCGGAGCTGACTTGAGCATCAGAGGGCTATCGTCGGGAACCCCTTCCCAGCTCGGTTTTGTGATTGTAGGTTCTCACCGGAGGCTCACACTATTCGGAGGTTCATACGCCGTCAACGAGAGTGCCACGTCCCCAGCATTTGTCGACTCAGCACCCGGACAGGATCAAATTGGCGCTGTCTGTGGGAACGCACCTGGATCTGGAGTCGAGACGATGGAAGAAACTGGACGTCAACACACCGTGACGTTCTCCCCAGAAGAGCTCGACGCGCTCATCCAGGCGCGAGCAGCGAAGATAGTGGAGCAACAATAAAAGGCTCACGCCGAGCGGCCGGCACAGCAGGCCACCTCAGCATCAGGTGGCCGAGCGACACCGGAAGATCGATCGGAGTAATTTTCTACGTGGGCGCAGAATAGAGGGCAGACCGACACACCTGGAGAGGCACCCGCTGCCCTATTCCATTCCATCGTGCCCTGTTCCAAACTCCATCCGAGCTGGCCCAAGCCAACCAGGGATCATCTGATGAAGCGCTCGTGCGGGATGCTAGGAAGGGGAAGCCGCCCCGAACAGAGTCATCCCCCGAACGGATCAATCTCCAGTTCTCTGAGACGATCCTACATGACCTGCTCCCGAAGCATTACGCTCCTTTAGCGATCGGAGAGTACAATGGTACAATCGACCCGGATGACCACCTCGGTAAGTTCGACAACGCCGCTACTCTCCATCAATACACCAATGGAGTCAAGTGCAGGGTCTTCCTCACCACCCTGTCCGACTTCGCACAACGTTGGTTCTGGAGGTTGCCAGACAGATCGATTCGAAGTTTCAAGGATTTTCGGACGGTCTTTCTCCACCATTTTGTAAGCAGCAGGCGCTACCAAAAGACCAACGTCAGTCTGTTCTCCATGAAGCAAGGGGCCAAAGAGACTCTTCGAGCTTACATCCAGTGATTCAATCAGGCCGCTTTGGATATTCCCGCAGTCTCATCCGAGACCATGATGCACGCCTTCACCCAGGGGTTGATGGATGACGACCTCTTCCACTCGCTCATCAGGAAACCGCCATGCGACTATGACCATATTCTGAAAAAGACGAGCGAATACATCAACGTGGAGGAGGCGCAAGCGGCCTGTAAAAAGGAAACACCAGTAGAGTCAGCAACGTCGGCCGAGCGGAGGCCTCAAACCATTCATCAACCACCCAGAGGACCTCGGGTTGAGGGGATGAGGTTGTATCAGGAATCAAGGTCGCACGCTGTCCAACACGTGGCAGCCGAACGACCTAAGTTGAAAGGAAAGGTATGGACTCCCATGTTTTGTTCAATTCATCAGTCGACAACCCACAACACCCACGATTGTCGGAGTCTCACCCCGGTCACTAAGCCAATGAGCTATCGCCGCCGATCGCCTTCGCTTGACCGGCGGCATAATCATCAAAATACCGGACGGTGAGAAGCTAGACAGTCACCCGAGCAGCGACACCCACACCAACCAAGAAGCAACCCTCGAGCCTCCCATGAGCGAGCCAGACCGTCTGCTTGAGAGGAAGAAAATAGAAGCAACATCTCTCGGGGGGAAATCAACATCATCGCTGGCAGGCCAACCAGCAGTGACTCCAACTGAGCCCGCAAGTCGTACGCCCGACGACTGGAGATCCATGCCGTGGGATGCAACCAAGAGAAGGCGAATGGGCCCGAGATCAGCTTCGGCCCTGGCGACCTCGAGGGATTTGAAGTGCCTTACGACGACGCCCTCATTATCCAAGCGGTAATAGCAAACTACACTATTCATCGCATCTTTATTGACACAGAGAGCTTGGTCAACATCATCTTCAAGAAGGTGTTTGACCAACTTCAGATCGACAGGACTGAGCTGCTGCCTGTGACAACGCCCTTGTTCGGGTTCACTGGTAACGTGGTTCAGCCGGTCAGTCAGATGAAATTGGCTATTTCGCTCGGTGAAGAGCCACTCAGAAGGACGCGGACCACTAACTTCATCGTAGTGGATGCGCACTCGGTGTACAACGTTATTTTGGGCCGACCAACCCTCACTGAATTCTGGGTTGTCATCCCGACATTCTATCAGAAGATCAAGTTCCCTGTCGAAGACCAAGTGGGAGAGGTCAAAGGCGATCAGTTGGCAGCACGACGCTGCTATGTGGAGATGGTCCGAGCCGAGTCGAGGTCCGCCCGGAAGGCCCCCCGGATCTAGGTAAATACTACAACTGAAAGGCCTTCCCCCTTAGTTTATGAAGAAAAAGAAGAAGTATAGATCCAGGATGGCCGATCGGAGGCCACCACCACTACAACAAAAACATTAAAAGACAACGGTTAAAAACCGTTGTCATAGGCCCTTTAAACCCGTTGTAACTGACACTGTTGTTAAATGTGCGGTAAAAGACAATGGTTTAAAACCACTGTCTTTGACCACATTAGACGACAGTCATGCAACGGATTTAAAGTGTTGTCTTTTAATACCAAAGACAACAGTTCTGCAACAGTATAAAACCGTTGTAATTGCCAGTTTTGCAAAAATTTGATCGCAGATATGCTTTTGACAACAAATACACTGTTGTCTTTCTTCAAAATTTAGTTTAAAATCATTGTCTTTGAATACTTTTCACAACGGTTAAAAAATCGTTGTCTATGTTGATTAGAAAATGCATCGCGAATAGATAAAACACACAAACTAGTACAACATATATACATTCACAAAAACTGTTTTCAACATATATACATTCAGTTGTCTTTTATACATCTTGTCTCAATCAAAAACTGGTACAACATATATGTACATTCACTTAAATTTATAAACTTCTACAATTACTACAAGCTATCCAAACATGATCACATGTAGTTTATCAGACCATAACCACAAAAGATAAGACCATAAAATTAAGTTTATCAGACCACAACAATCTTCACGTACTGGTCCGTTTTCTGCATACAGAATTTCATAGACTTAGCTTGCAAATCCAGATTTCTCCCTTTTCTGAAAATAAAATATAGTTAAAGCCATAGAAAAAAGTATAAACATGCATGTATAAACTGATAATCATTGCAAACTGATAATTGAAACGAATAAATCTAATAAACCACTACAAACTAAATTGATAATTGAAACAAACAAGCTCCAAAAGTAGAAAACTTATCAACATGTATAAATAATTATAAACTTCTTGCAGCTTTGCATCTTTTGTACAGTAGAAACCAAATTGTGAAGTACGTACATAAATCTGGATCTTCTGAAATGTTTAAGTAAAAGAATGGCCAAATAAGCACGAGAAACGTTGTCGCTTCACATTTTCATGAGTAGTCAAGCAAGTGAGCATGAAAAAAGTTGATGAATATATAAACTTGACATTATATCTTAAACCATGTATTATGTGAAAGCAGCTAGATCGAATAGCTAACAGCAGCAACAGAAAGAAGGAATCATAGAGGAAGTCATGTACCTTATGTCTCAACATTACAGCAGCAACACTCTAGTAAGATCTCAAAGCTTGAGGATGTGCAGTTTGCATAAAAACCACAAAGCAGTATACTGAGCAACTACCTTTTTCATCAGTATTTAAGTCGCATGCACCCTTTCTGAACATTGCTTTAAGTTTCTGTATGCGTTCAACATTTGAAGAATTTTTTTCAATCAATATATAAGAATTGGCAACCACTGTTATAGGCTTGCATATAGCAAAATGAATAAAGCTCAATGGAGTGAATAGCTTCATGTAGCTGAAACAAAAAAATTGGGACAAGCATAGCTTAATGGAGATGATGTAAGAATTGGCAACAAGTTAATTCCAATAAACTGACCAGTCCTGCCCCAACATGATCACGAATGAAAGTTGCATCGATGTATCGCTCTTCCTCTATAGCTCTCTGTGGCAACAAGAGTGCTTAAAAAATATTCAATACGGAAGCTGAAAAATGCACATATGAAAATATTCACCCTTGTTTTATCTCGTATAACAAACAATAGAGTAGTCTTACGAGGACAAAACCGTCTCATCATCACCTGTCATGAGGTAAACGAAAGCAACTAAGCAAAACTCAAATTAAAAGTATATGTAAAAAAGTTATTGTAAGACTCAATTTGTTCAGGGGAATATGGTTTGGTTGAAGCAGCAATTCGCCAGCTCATACTCTGCAAGCAAGTACGTGCTGAATTCAAGAGTAAAGCCAACAAGTAGGAAATTAATGGGTAATTATGAAGAATATTTTACCATTTTTTACTAGCTATTAGCTAAGCCACAATCACTACAGCTGTTCTGGTTATGGAACTTGTTGGCTGATACCTTCATGTATTCGTCAGTTAAATTTATATCAAAGTTCATAAATTTGAACCATAATGATGAAAAAGATGCACTTAAGGAGGAGACTTAATTTTTTTGAGACTTACTCAAGTGGGGATTTGAAAACAAAGAAGCATGCACCAATTGCCAAGTAGCACAGCAAGGGAACAAGCCCCTTTAAGTAATGTGAAGTTCCATCCTGTAAAAGTACCATTAGTTGAGTCTTGCAGGAAGAATTTTGGTTGAATCCTAGCATTTCAAAATAACTGAAAAACAACAACAGAAGTTAGTGTAACTAACAAGCATACCCCAATGAGTTACCTGTAACGTGAATGCTATTACTAGTATTGCCATGATCAATGAGCCAGTTTCTAACAGATTAAGATCAAGATCCATCTTGATTCCCGTTATCCAAGCCACCATAACACATAATGGAACCTTAAAAGGGCAAATTAGTACATTGTAAGCTATTCTTTAACATATACACAACATTTCATTTCAAAGCTACATCAAATTAAATCCTTACAACAAACATGGAGATCTGGGTTGCTGAACCAAGGGAAACACCAAGAGTAATATCCTGTGTGAGTTCAACAAGAAAAAATAATTATCACCATGAGAACAATATTCGTGTTTGACATTTGTTTTCCTTTATTCTTTGATTTGGGTGGATAAGCTAATTCATACGAGCAATGCAAATGTAAGTAATAGAAATGCATTTAGCAGCATCACAAATATGGAAACAATTTGATATGAAATATTATGTTTTAAGAAATTTATACTGACATATTTGCCTTGTGTTGCTCAACAAGTTATGCACCTTCATGCATCAATATCAGAAACAGTATGATCTCACACATAATGCCCAAATGTTCTTGTGAGTCCAGCTATGTGTATCTATTATGAGAAAATATACAAAGACCAAGTCATTTAAAGTTTAGTGTTCCAAAAGAAATAAACACGTCGAGTTAGTATAATTTAACCGTTAGCAAGCTCATGATAACATGCACATCAACAACAAAAGAGTCATGAATTAGAATTGCGTACAGATTACTAAAACAATTTTATAAGATAAATTGGCTACATATTGTGATTGCTAACATAAAATGCAGATCATTTGTCTGTAAGTGTTGAAGTACTAATCACAACGTAAGCAGCAGACAATAAGATCCATCGAACCACCAAACACAAGACGGTTAAGTGGACCAAACACAAGACGGTTAAGTGGTTACCCATAAATTGGTTTGATACTCCATGGAGAATGAGCAACAGAAACTAGAAACTGTGATGAAGACGGCGATAACTTCAGTATGTCTTTCATCTGGTAAGAAATTGCAGTCCACACAAAGGATCTGAAACCCTGCCAAAGTATATAAAAATGACGATCGAAATTACGTCTTTTATAGAGAAACAAGATCAATGAAAACTACCAAAAAGGCAGGTACAAGAATGAATCGACAAAGAAGCCCTACTCTACAAGGTCGGAAATAAGAGCCAAAGGAAGGGAACCTGAGTGAAGTAGACCAAAGTGACGAGCCAAAGGAAGAAAGCTCCGAAGGAGGCCCGCATCCGCGTCGCCCAGGAAATCCACATCTCGATCTGCCGTACGGTGCTCAACTAACGCAGCCCTGAAAACTGGGGGGCGAACAAATCAAGAATGCACTCGACGGCGAGATGACCGGGAAGATTTGCTCCGGAGATTTGGTTTTCCCCTTGGGGATTGGCTTCGGTTCGTCCCCTCTTCATCCCCCTCACCCAAACTCCTCCACAATGATGACGAGTTCATGTTCGGAGATCTCAACGACAACATCCTCATCAAGAAGCAGGTAAGATGAAACCCTAATGAGTAAGCAGAGGAAAGAGGTGAAGGGAGACATTAACCTGATGACACTTCCACCGGACAAAAGAGAGAGCATCGACCATGCCCTAGACGCAGTCAAGCTAGCAAACAAGGTTCGGCGAGTTCTCGTCATTGGCGCATGTTCCGGTGAACAAACTCATCACCTTCCTCCTCCTCCTCTCCACTTAAAAATTTGTGGAGAGGGGTTCACCGGAGAGGGGTTGAATGAAGATGCTTAGGTTTTCGGCAGCAGGAGCGTGAAGAGATCGTATGGAGAGAGGGAAATAAAAACGGATAAGAAGGGTTCAGGAAGGCTAAGGCGAAAAACACGGCGCCAAAAATTTTTCACAGAGAGGGGAAAACACCGAAAGAATAAAGTAAAAGACAACGGTTTACAAAACTGTTGTCGTATCGCCTAAAAAAGTGCTTAAAGACAACGGTTTTAGATAACCGTTGTAAAATGCGTTGTTGATTTAAAAAAATATTGCTCAATGACAACGGTTTTCACAAAACCGTTGTCTTTTGTATTTTATGGGAGCTCAAAGACAACGGTTTTATCTAAAACCGTTGTCTTTTACCAAATTTACAACAGTTTCTTCTAAAACCGTTGTCTTTGTGGTGTTGTTGTTTAACATTTTTGTTGTAGTGCACCTTCGTTGCATCAACCCTAGAAGTGGGCCCGAAGGAGGAGCTGATCAGGTGCCTACAGCGCAACAACGACGTCTTCACTGTAAGCATTTTCGGGCCGCAAAACTGCTTTTTGCATTGCGGAAACCCCGAAGCTAGCCACGGATCCGTGCGAAGATATATTTAAAATTAATCATGTACATGTTTCTACACTAGATCTACCTTAAATCTACATGAAAACAGAGTTATACCTTTGTAGCGAAGCCCTTCGCTTATCTCGCTCACCCAAAACGTTACCGGATCTCGTAGAGTATCAAGTGAACACTCCTCTACAAGTATCCACATGGACAAAAGGTGGAGAAAAACTACTTAGAGTGTGCTAGCACTCTTGGGTGGCTCGGCAATGGAGGAGAGGGAGAGAAGAGAAGAGAATGAGAGGAGGAAGAAGAAGACTTCAATGAGCACACAATTGCTTCAATTCACCATAAAGTGGTCGGCCACTTCATTGTGTGTTATATACCTCCATGTAATACCAAGAGTCATGGCTCTTGGTCTTCCTCATGAGGTGACACTCAATAATGTAGCCTTGATGATGTGGAACACCATCATTGGCCGGCCCATGCCAAGTCACAAATGATGTGGCATTTGGTCAAGTCAAACTTGACCCTTCATCTTTCCTCTCAAGTCAAGTCAAACTTGACCCATTAATCTCCCATGGTTGATCAAATCTAACCATTGATTCAAGTCAATTTGATTTAATAAATATCTATTCATTGAATTAAATTGATTCAATGAGTCATAATCTAAATTAGACTCATTCAACACATGAATCAAATTGAGTTCAACTCAATTAGTTTAACTTGGATTACTCTTAATCCAATTTGGTTCATCACATGAACCTAATCCTCTTGGTCCATCATATGAACCTATTCTCTATCTAATTGCCCTTTGTGTGTGATCCTATAGGTTCTTGTAACGTTGGCAATGCTCCTAAACCCATTTAGAAGCATAAGTAATGAGCGGTATCTAGCAACACATCATTACTACCCAAGTTAAAAGAATGTTGAGATCCAACATCACCTTTGTGACTACTAATTGTGACTCTCACAATATATGATAATGCCCTTCTATCCATGACATCTAGATTGATCAATTGAGGCATAGACCATGTCATCCTCTAATCAATCTATATCTTGAACTTCAAGTAGACTCACTCTAATCAAATGAGCTCAATATCTCATATTGACTCATTTGGACATGACCATGCACTCAGTGGTCTCACTCTATCAAGAATCATGATGTTGTTAGTTGCTACTCGGAAAACCTAACGGTTCCACTGTACAAAAATTTTGTACAAAGGTCTGAATCTTTTCCTAGCTACCATGTGTTCTTTTAAATTAAACTTGGATCGCCTGCGGAACTTAACACGTTTGATCCTAAGTTTAATTTATTTATTCTTTTAGGTTTAGACTTGGATCTCCTGCGGAACTTAACACGTTCGATCCAAATCACTTAGGTCACGAAGACAATTAAATATCTATTTCCAAAATCGGCTTCCAGTACTGCATGGCGAGGCACTTGACCTTCTTGGATATGGGAGCAACCACCACCGACTAGACAAAGCCTTTTAAGGAAATTAAATATTTAACCTTCCCATAGTAACCCTAGGTTAACTGCTAAGAACAATCAAATCACAAGGAAAAGAAAAAAAAAACAAAAGAACAGAACACAACTTCGAAAACTAATTCGAAAAACTAGAATCGCATGCCTCTTGTATTTGGTATTTTTACAAAGAAACAAAACTAACATGATGCGGAAAACAATTATTAGTTATACCTTTCTTTGTGAATAATGACCTCTTGATCTTCTACCGTATTCCTCTTCTAATCTCAGACGTTGTGTGGGTAACGATCTTCTGAGACGAGAACCACCTAACACCTTCTTCTTCTTCCTTCAAGTTTCGGCCAAGCACAAAACTCCTAAGGAAGTAGAACTTTTTCCACCAACCAAGCTCCAAGGGATGCAAGCTTTCTCTCCTTCTTCTCCAAGCTAGGATCTGACCACCACTTGATCTCCAAGAAAGAAGAGAGGTTCGACCACACCAAGGAGAGGAGAGAACTTGAAGGGGCCAGCCACACCAAGGAAGAAAAGAGGGAGAAATAGAATAGAGGTTGTATCTCTTGAAGGCACCCAAACCTCCTCTTTTATAATCCTTAGCCTTGACAAATAAGGAAAATTTAATAAAACCTTAATTCTTTTGCCATTGAAAAGGAAAATTTTAATTAATTAAAATTAAAATCCTTTTCTTAATGTATATGGCTGGCCACATCAAAACAAGGAAATTTTTCGCTAGAAAATTAAAGCTTCCTAATTTGCTTCCGGAAAAATTTTAAAATAAAATTTCTCTTTAATAATCCCTTCATGGTTGATGTTATAAAAGGAAATTTCTATAATTTTAAAATTTATCTTTTCAACATGTGGATGATTTATAAATAAGGAAAGTTTTTACCAAAATTAAAATCAACATTTTAATCTACAAATAAGGAAAGAGATTTAACTCTTCTCTTAATCTTTTGTAGAATCTTATAAAAGGAAATATTTTAATTTTTAAACTCTCTTTTAAATCATGTATTCCACATAAGAAAAAATTTAAAATTAAAATTCCTTTTCTATTTTTAATGGTCGGCCACACATAGGTTGAACCCATGCTTGGGCCGACCACAATCAATCCTATCTAAACATGGTTTGGCCGGCCCCTTGCTTGGGCTCCAAGCAAGGCTTGGTCGGCCCCCTTTAGATGGGTATGAAGGTGGGTATACGTGGGTATAGTATGTTGGTGCAACCTTAGGTCAAGGTTGACCTGGTTGACCCGACTCGAGTTGACCTGACTCGAGTTGTATTTTGATGTTTGACGAGAATAGAAAAGTTGTATCTTGATGTTTGACAAGAATACAAACTTGGGAGATTGTGGGTGCAACCTTCGGTCAAGGTTGACCTGGTTGACCCGACTTGAGTTGACTTGGCACTGAAAAGTCCAAGCAGGGAGCTTGGCACGGGAAAAGTCCAAGTATGGAGACTTGGCAACGGAAAAGTCCAAGTATGAAGACTTGGCACGGAAAAGTCCTAGTGAGTGAAGCTAGGCAGTTTGGAAGTCCTGGTGAGTGAAGCCAGGCAGATGGAAAATCCTAGTGAGTGAAGCCAGGTAAAAGCCCTAGTGAGTGAAGCTAGGCAGTTTGGAAGTCCTGGTGAGTGAAGCCAGGCAGATTGGAAATCCTGGTGAGTGAAGCCAGGTAAAAGCCCTAGTGAGTGAAGCTAGGCAGTTTGGAAGTCCTGGTGAGTGAAGCCAGGCAGATTGGAAATCCTGGTGAGGGAAGCCAGGTGAAAATCCTAGTAAGTGAAGCTAGGTGAAAGTCCTGGTGAGTGAAGCTGGGCAAGGGAAAATTCAGATGGATCAAGGATGATCGGACATCTGGTATTGGGAAGTCCAAGTAGGTCAAGGGAGTGACAGGATACTTGGCACGAAGGAGAAAGTCCGAGTGGGTCAAAGGGATTGACCGGATACTTGGCGGGGAGTCCTAGCAGGTCAAGGGAGTGACCGGATGCTAAGCATGATGTACCAATAGGTCAAGGTTGACCGGGTGTTGGTTTGGAAGGCTTGGGACTTGGTTTGGGTAAAAACCAAGAGCTGGATCGATCAGTGGATCGATCCAGTGATACACTGAGTTATCTGATCGGTCTGGTGACCGATCAGTAACCGATCAGTAGCTTTCTGTGAGAGTTACTGATCGGTCTGGAGACCGATCAGAGACGAGGCCAACTCTCACAGAGAGTTGGCTGATCGGTCTGGGGACCGATCAGCCTAAGGCCTAATCGGTCCACAGACCGATCAGAGTCCGATCAGTGCGACTCTGTGAGATGGCTGATCGGTCTGGGGACCGATCAGCCTAGGTCCTGATCGATCCCCAAGACCGATCAGAACACTCCTGGACCGATCAGGAGTGTGCCTGATCGGTCCAGGCCCTAGCCGTTGCAACACAACGGCTAGTTTATGTGTCTTCTTCTTCGCAGGTTCATATAAGAGAGTTTCTACAGGGAAGGGTTCGGCTCTGGCTGCTACAGTGCTTCTTCTTCTTCCTTCTCACTGCGATTTGAGCTTTGCTGAGCTCCTCTTTGCTGAAGCTTCGTGTGAGCTTCCCTCGACTGGTTGATCAGCTGCTGCTGGCATCATCCGTGAAGTTGCTGCTTCATCAACGGACTCCAGTCGACGAGAAGAAGGCAAGCAAACTTGGTAGAGTGTAGTTACATTCATATTATCCATTGTTTCTTGTTTTATTTCTTGTACTCCTTTATTGCTATTGCAAAAGGGATTGTGGCGAGGTTTCTCCACTCAGAAGGAGTTCATATTAGCCGATTATCCGGGGTCTCATCCACCGACGGATTGATAGGCTTCGTCCACCTTACGGACACGCCGAGGAGTAGGAGTTTCATCTCCGAACCTCGTTACATCGTCGAGTTTAAGGTTTGCTATTCTTTGTTTCATTTCTACATTGTATTTCCGCTGCGCTAACTAAAATTGTAGGAAGAAACGTGAATTTGGGGTCGGCTATTCACACCCCCCTCTCTAGCCTCGACCAAGATCCTAACAAGTGGTATCAGAGCAAGGTTGCTCTTCGTCGGATTAACACCCGAGGGAGCACAAGCTAGAGAATGGATCTACTTGGAGAAGACATCACGATTCCACCCTTCTACGATCGCGACGACTTCGCGTATTGGAAGGTAAGAATGAAGTATTTTCTTATGACTAACCTAGTGAATTGGAATTGTGTACGAGTAGGTTTTACTCCTCCGGTGGATAAAGAAGGAGAACCACTTGAGAAGAAGAAGTGGACGAAGGGACAAATCCACCAATCCATGATCAATGATGAGGTAACGAAAATTCTTGAATTTTCATTACCTAATGATATGTTGTGCAAGATAGGTGGATACAACAATGCCAAGGAATTATGGAACAACTTGGCTAAGTTCCATGAGGAGAGCTCCACTTCAAGTCATGAAGAGGAGTCAAGTGAGCCAAGTAGCTCACATCATGGAGGAAAGGAATTAGAAGTTGAGGGCTACTCAACATCTAAGGAAGAGGAGGAGGAGAGTTCTTCTTCAAGATTGGAGCAAGAAGAAGAAGCCTCTACTTCCGGAAGGGATGAAGAAGAAAGCATACAACCATCCTCAACCCTAGGTAACTCAAGCAATTTACTTTCAAGTAAATTACATATAATGTGCTTTGAGTGTAGGGAATTTGGGCATTACAAGAGTAAATGTCCAAAGAGGATTAGGAAGACTCCACCGGCGCCAAAGGTCAAGGAAGCCGGAGTCCCGATACGCAAGGGCAAGGAGCACGTGGTGTGTTTCCAATGCAAGCAAAGGGGACACTATAGGAGCCAGTGTCCGAGGGGGAGGCAACCTCACAAGGACAAGAGACCGAGCACATCGATAGGGGGAGCTAAGGCAAACCCTAAGGTAACCTTTAAGGCACATTCTTGCAATTTGAATAAGACACATGTTAATAGTAGTTTTGTTGCAATTGTCAATAAAGATAGGCATGATAACAATAGAAATCAATACATGTGCTTAGGTGCAAAACATGTTAGCCTAGGTAAGGACAATTCTAGAAATGCTAACCCTAGAGTTAACTCATCTAAGGTTAAGGAAAACCTAGATAGGAATCCCAAAACAACTAGACATATGCCTAGGAATACCTCAAAGAAAAATGGAAAATTAAAACTTGAGGTATTAGAGAAGGAAAATCAAGTCTTGAGGTCAAGACTTGACACCTTAGAAAAGACCCTTAAGAATTTGGAGAAGTCAACTCTAGGGTCTAAGGGTCAAAAACAAAAGCCCAAGGACATGAGAGGTTTGAGTCACAAACCTAAGTCTCAAGTGGTTAAGCCCACTTACCATAATATTCCATTCGATTATGGAACAAAACCTAGGGCTAGGAAGACCATCACCAAGGTCACAAGGGGAGTCACCCCTAGAGTTGATCTTGATGAGTCCCAAATGACCAAGGCTTTAAAGCCTCGGAGGGTCATTAGGAGGGTTGCTAGGGAAGTCATCCCTAGTGAATATTTAGTGAACCCAATGAGCTCAAATAGGTTTTGGGTTCCTAGGAGCGTGATTCCATCACGCTAGATGAATTAGGGTGTGTCTGTTGGTTGCTACTCGGAAAACCTAGAGGTTCCACTGTACAAAAATTTTGTACAAAGGTCTGAACCTTTTCCTAGCTACCATGTGTTCTTTTAAATTAAATTTTGGATCGCCTGCGGAACTTAACACGTTTGATCCAAAACTTAATCTATTTGTTCTTTTAGGTTTTGACTTGGATCTCCTGCGGAACTTAACATGTTCGACCCAAATCACCTTAAGTTATTAATTCCATTAAATATTAATTTCCATAATTGGTTCCCAGTACTGACGTGGCGAGGCACGTGGCCTTCTTGGATATGGGAGCAACCACCACCGACTAGACAAAACCTTTTATAGAAATCTAATATTTAATTTCCTAAAATAACTTTAGGTTAACCGAAAAGAACAATCAAAACACAAGGAAAAATAAAACAAAAGAACACAACTTCGAAAAATATATTCGAAATACTAGAATCGTAAGCCTCTTGTATTTGGTATTATTTCCATAAATAACTAGCATGATGCGGAAAGAAAAATTACTAGTTATACCTTTTAGAAAGACCTCTTGATCTTCTACCGTATTCCTCTTCTAACCTCGGACGTTGTGTGGGCAACGATCTTCCGAGATGAGAACCACCAAGCACCTTCTTCTTCCTTGCAAGTTTCGGCCATCAAAACATCTTCTAGGATGAAGAGGTTCGGCCACCACCACCATGCTCCAAGGGATGCTAGAAACGAGGCTTGCTTTCTCTCCTTCTTCTCCTTCCTTGATCCGGCCACTAACAAAAGCTCCACCAAGAGATAAGTTTCGGGCCACACCAAAGAAGAAAAGAGAGGAATAAAAAGAATAGAGTTGTTCACCATGAATCCTCCTCTACCCCCTCTTTTATAATCCTTGGTCTTGGCAAATAAGGAAAAATTAATAAAATCTTCCTTAATTCTTTTGCCATGAAAAAGAAAAATTAATTAAAAATTAATTTCCTTTTTCCAACTTATTTGGCCGGCCACCTACAATCCACAAATCAAGGAAAGTTTTAATTAAAACAAAAATTAAAACTTCCTAATTTGTTTCTAGAAATTTATAAAAATTTCTCCAATAATTTTATCCCTTCATGATTGGTTAATAAAAAGGAAATTTAATAAATTAAAATCTTTCTTTTAAACATGTGGATAAAAAGAAAGTTATCTCTAAAAAATTAAAATCTCTCTTAATCTACAAATAAGGAAAGATATCAAATCTTTTCTTAATCTTTTGTAGAAACTAATAAAAGAGAATTATTAATTTTTAAACTTTCTTTTAAATCATGAACATGGTTAAAAAAGGAAAGTTTTCTTAAAATTTAAAATCCTCCTTTAATCAACAAATAAGGAAAGATTTCAAATTTTAAACTCTCTTTTAAAAATGTAGATGATTTATAAATAAGGAAAGTTTTTACCAAAAATTAAAACCATCCTTTTAAACTACAAATAAGGAAAGAGATTAATCTCTTCTCTTAATCTTTTGTAGAAAGCTATAAAAGGAAATTTTTAATTTTTAAACTCTCTTTTAAAACCATGATATCCACATAAGAAATAATTTTAATAAAAATCCTTTTTAATATTCTAGTGGCCGGCCACCTAAGCTTGGGACCCATGCTTTGGCCGGCCACTTAACTCATCCACTTGGTCTTGGCGGCCTAGCTTGGGTTCCAAGCTAGCTTGGCCGGCCCCATTGGATGGGTAAGAAGGTGGGTATGCGGTGGGTATAAATCTCTATATACTAGAGGCTACGATAGGGACCGAGAGGAGGAATTGGTTTTGGTCTCCCGATGAAATTAAGCATCCTGTGTTCACCCCGAACACACAACTTAATTTCATCAATAATAATTCATTCCACTAAAGAACTATTATTAAACTACCGCACCAATCCCAAATTACATTTTGGGCTCCTTCTTATTATGTGTGTGTTAGTCTCCCTGTGTTTAAGATAACAAATGTCCACTAATTAAGTCAGTTACTGACAACTCACTTAATTAATATCTAGCTCCAAGAGTAGTACCACTCAACTTCATCGTCATGTCGGACTAAGTCCACCTGCAGGGTTTAACATGACAATCCTTTTGAGCTCCTCTTGGGGACATTCTCAACCTAGTATCTCTAGGACACAGTTTCCTTCTATAATCAACAACACACACTATAAGTGATATCATTTCCCAACTTATCGGGCTTATTGATTCATCGAACTAAATCTCACCCATTGACAAATTAAAGAAATAAATATCAAATATATGTGCTTGTTATTATATTAGGATTAAGAGCACACACTTCCATAATAACTGAGGTCTTTGTTCCTTTATAAAGTCAGTATAAAAGAAACGACCTCTAATGGTCCTACTCAATACACTCTAAGTGTACTAGTGTAATTATATAGTTAAGATAAACTAATACCTAATTACACTACGACCTTCAAATGGTTTGTTCCTTTCCATCTTGGTCGTGAGCTACTGTTTATAATTTATAAGGTACTGATAACATGATCCTCTGTGTGTGACACCACACACCATGTTATCTACAATATAAATTAATTGAACAACTACATTTATCACAAATGTAGACATTTGACCAATGTGATTCTTATTTCTAGATAAATGTTTATACCAAAAGCTAGGCTTTTAGTATACACTCTAACAGTGCCAACCTTAATTGGATAGGTAGTTAACCTACTCATGGCAAAAGGTGGCATTTTAGGAAGTTTCAAGGTGTAATCAAGCCTTGAAAATGAGATTAAGAAATTATTCCTAAGGTGATTAGCATGTGCCAACCATATTCGAGGAATTCTCTAGGGTCAATCTAATTGGCACATGGTGATCTAAAAATCTTTAGTATATGATTTTAAGTCTATTACACTTAGGAATATGGAATTTATGGCAAAATGATCAAAATTATCAAAAATTGCAACTAAGGCTAGAATTAGGTATTTTCTATACCTCTATATATTATTTGACATGTATTGTTTGTCATATGCCATGTCATGACATCATATTTAATTTATTATCATTTGAAATGTCATGATAATACTTAGGTTAGCTATATGTCATGCCTTATTTAAGTTTCATACTTTATGCCATGACATCATGACATTGGCACATGTTTTTACTTATGATATCATTATATGTCATGTCATCATCTCTTGCATTTATGATCAATTAAATTGATTTAAGGATAAAAACTCAATTTGATATGGAAATCAAATTGTTGTCTAGAAAATGCATGAGAACTTAGCTTAAGATGACCTAAACCCATATCTCACATCAAAATTAACTTGGATGTGTTTGATACACCTTAGATGTGTGTGAGATATTAGGATCATGAGTTAGGATCAAGGTGCATAGTTCTTGTACCTAGATGAGCCTAATTCAAAATGGAGGATCATAGGGAAAGCTTGTGTACAAGTCATGTACATTTAGCCCTAAGATTGTGGTCCTAAATTGAATGGTTTAAAATCATTTCAAAATTGATTTGAAAAACCTTGATGAAGCTTTTCTAGTGATAGCATTCATCATTGAGCAAGTTGATACAAAGATGGATTAACCTTGAGCTATTTCAAAGTTTTTCGAACTTTGTATCAAGATTTAAAAATGGATGTTATTTTCATAGAAAACTATTTTTCCATGATAATATATGTTATGAGGAATGTATCCTCAAAATTTTATAATTTTTGAAATTTTCTGTAATTTTTTAGGGGTTTCTGAATTTCGGGAGGAAAAAAATTCAGAACTCTTATCAGAGAGTGGTGGACCGATCAGAGAAGAGCCTGATCGGTCCAGAGTAGTGTGGATCGGTCACTGGACCGATCCAGGGAAGTCTGATCGGTCTGGTGATCGATCAGAGCGTGCCAAAATGCTGATTTTCGACTGATTGTCTGAAATTTCAGCTGTGGAAGTTGTATTTTAGATTTCTAAAGGATTGAAACTCTCCAAGACATTGTTGGTGCAATGGTCAAAGGGGAGTTGACCTTTAGGGGGAGTTTTTACCTATTGGTCAAGCGGGAGTTGACTTTTAGGGGGAGTTTTTAATCGATTTCTAAGGATGAGTGAAATGTGATTATCACTATGTTGATTGTTGTGTTTAGTATCAAGGGGGAAATTAAGGGTTTCAATGAAAGGTATGGGACTTTCATTAGGAAGAAACTCTTGACCTTGATTCACTCTTTTTGATGTGTGTCAAAAAGGGGGAGAATGTTTAGAAAATGTTCAAGGAAGAACATTGGAGTTTGGGGAGAATGTTCAAGAAAGAACAGTGGAGAACTATTGGAAAACCTAAGTTAGGTTATCGGGTTAACCTAATTTGATTATGGTTTTTGTCAAACATCAAAAAGGGGGAGATTGTTGGTGCAACCTTAGGTCAAGGTTGACCTGGTTGACCCGACTCGAGTTGACCTGACTCGAGTTGTATTTTGATGTTTGACGAGAATAGAAAAGTTGTATCTTGATGTTTGACAAGAATACAAACTTGGGAGATTGTGGGTGCAACCTTCGGTCAAGGTTGACCTGGTTGACCCGACTTGAGTTGACTTGGCACGGAAAAGTCCAAGCAGGGAGCTTGGCACGGGAAAAGTCCAAGTATGGAGACTTGGCAACAGAAAAGTTCAAGTATGAAGACTTGGCACAGAAAAGTCCTAGTGAGTGAAGCTAGGCAGTTTGGAAGTCCTGGTAAGTGAAGCCAGGCAGATGGAAAATCCTAGTGAGTGAAGCCAGGTAAAAGCCCTAGTGAGTGAAGCTAGGCAGTTTGGAAGTCCTGGTGAGTGAAGCCAGGCAGATTGGAAATCCTGGTGAGTGAAGCTAGGTAAAAGCCCTAGTGAGTGAAGCTAGGCAGTTTGGAAGTCCTAGTGAGTGAAGCCAAACAGATTGGAAATCCTGGTGAGGGAAGCCAGGTGAAAATCCTAGTAAGTGAAGCTAGGTGAAAGTCCTGGTGAGTGAAGCTGGCAAGGGAAAATCCAGATGGATCAAGGATGATCGGACATCTGGTATTGGGAAGTCCAAGTAGGTCAAGGGAGTGACAGGATACTTGGCACGAAGGAGAAAGTCCGAGTGGGTCAAAGGGATTGACCGGATACTTGGTGGGGAGTCCTAGCAGGTCAAGGGAGTGACCGGATGCTAAGCATGATGTACCAATAGGTCAAGGTTGACCGGGTGTTGGTTTGGAAGGCTTGGGACTTGGTTTGGGTAAAAACCAAGAGCTGGATCGATCAGTGGATCGATCCAGTGATACACTGAGTTATCTGATCGGTCTGGTGACCGATCAGTAACCGATCAGTAGCTTTCTGTGAGAGTTACTGATCGGTCTGGAGACCGATCAGAGACGAGGCCAACTCTCACAGAGAGTTGGCTGATCGGTCTGGGGACCGATCAGCCTAAGGCCTGATCGGTCCACAGACCGATCAGAGTCCGATCAGTGCGACTCTTTGAGATGGCTGATCGGTCTGGGGACCGATCATCCTAGGTCCTGATCGATCCCCAAGACCGATCAGAACACTCCTGGACCGATCAGGAGTGTGCCTGATCGGTCCAGGCCCTAGCCGTTGCGACACAACGGCTAGTTTATGTGTCTTCTTCTTCGCAGGTTCATATAAGAGAGTTTCTACAGGGAAGGGTTCGGCTCTGGCTGCTACAGTGCTTCTTCTTCTTCCTTCTCACTGCGATTTGAGCTTTGCTGAGCTCCTCTTTGCTGAAGCTTCGTGTGAGCATCCCTCGACTGGTTGATCAGTTGCTGCTGGCATCATCCGTGAAGTTGCTGCTTCATCAACGGACTCCAGTCGACGAGAAGAAGGCAAGCAAACTTGGTAGAGTGTAGTTACATTCATATTATCCATTGTTTCTTGTTTTATTTCTTGTACTCCTTTATTGCTGTTGCAAAAGGGATTGTGGCGAGGTTTCTCCACTCAGAAGGAGTTCATATTAGCCGGTTATCCGGGGTCTCATCCACCGACGGATTGATAGGCTTCGTCCACCTTACGGACACGCCGAGGAGTAGGAGTTTCATCTCCGAACCTCGTTACATCGTCGAGTTTAAGGTTTGCTATTCTTTGTTTCATTTCTACATTGTATTTCCGCTGCGCTAACTAAAATTGTAGGAAGAAACGCGAATTTGGGGTCGGCTATTCACACCCCCCTCTCTAGCCTCGACCAAGATCCTAACATAGTACTCTATAATTAAGAGGTTACGATAGGGACCAAGAGGAGGAATTGGTTTTAGTCTCCCGATAAAATTAAGCATCCTGTGTTCGCCCGGAACACACAACTTAATTTTATCAATAATAATTCATTCCACTAGAGAACTATTATTGAACTACCGCACTAATCCCAAATTATATTTTTGGGCTCCTTCTTATTATGAGTATGTTAGTCTCCCTGTGTTTAAGATAATGAATGTCCACTAATTAAATGAATTACTGACAACTCACTTAATTAATATCTCAGTCCAAGAGTAGTACCACTCAACCTTATCATCATGTCGGACTAAGTCCACCTGCAGGGTTTAACATGACAATCCTTATGAGCTCCTCTTAGGGACATTCTCAACCTAGATTTTTAGTACACAGTTTCCTTTTATAATCAACAATACACACTATAAGTGATATCATTTCCCAACTTATCGGGCTTATTGATTTATCAAACTAAATCTCACCCATTGATAAATTAAAGAAATAAATATCAAATATATGTGCTTGATATTATATTAGGATTAAGAGCACACACTTCCATAATAACTGAGGTCTTTGTTCCTTTATAAAGTCAGTATAAAAGAAACGACCTCTAATGATCCTACTCAATACACTCTAAGTGTACTAGTGTAATTATATAGTTAAGATAAACTAATACCTAATTACACTACGACCTTCCAATGGTTTGTTCCTTTCCATATTGGTCGTGAGCTACTGTTTATAATTTATAAGTTACTGATAACATTATCTTTTGTATGTGACACCACATACTATGTTATTTATAATATAAATTAATTGAACAACTACAAATAAATGTAGATAATTTGACCAAATGTGATTCTTTATTCAAAATAAATGTCTACAAAAGCTTAGGCTTTCAGTATACACTCTAACAATCTCCCACTTATACTAATGACTAAGCTATCATATCTGCTGCCATACATCTGATTCTCATCCCCTCCACATGTCGATCGAAAGCTTTTGCTGGAAGGGCCTTAGTGAAAGGATCTGCCAGGTTATCTGCTGATGCAATCTTGGCGATGACAACTTCTCCTCGCTTCACGATATCTCGTACCAGGTGGTACTTGCGCTCTATATGTTTACTTGTCTTATGGGCTCGTGGTTCCTTCGAGTTTGCAACTGCACCGCTATTATCACAATAAATTATGATGATTTTGGGCAAACCAAGAATCACATCTAAGTCCATTAGAAAGTTTCTGAGCCATACTGCTTCTTTAGCTGCCTCAGAGGCTGCCACATACTCACCTTCCATGGTTGAGTCCGAAACGCATTTCTGCTTAACACTCCTCCATGCAATGGCTCCACCTCCTAAAGTAAACACATAGCCTGATGTAGACTTACTATTGTCCCTATCTGATTGGAAATCTGAATCCGTGTAACCCACAGGGAGTAAATCGTCTGCTTGGTAAACTAGTATATAATCTCTAGTCCTTCTCAGGTACTTTAATATATGCTTTACCACAGTCCAATGTCCTTGTCCAGGGTTAGTATGATATCTGCTAACCATGCCCACGGTAAAATAGATATCAGGTCTCGTACACAGCATTGTATACATAAGACTTCCTACAGCCGAAGCATAAGGAACAACTTTCATGTCCTCTATCTCCTTTGATGTCTTCGGAGACATCTCTTTAGATAGAGCTACTCCATGCCTAAAAGGTAAGAAACCTTTCTTGGAATTCTACATGCTAAAACGAGCAAGAATTGTATCTATATATGAAGTTTGGGACAGACACAACATTCTTTTCTTGTGATCCCTTATAACTTTGATCCCAAGAATGTGTGCACAATCTCCTAAGTCCTTCATATCAAATTGTTTGGACAACCATATCCTTACGTCTGATAATATCTTGATATTGTTGCCAATTAACAAAATACCATCTATGTATAGTACAAGAAATACCACCACCATGTTTCCATTACACTTCTTGTATACACAAGACTCATCCGGACACTGAATGAATCCATATGACTGGATTACTTCATTAAACCGGATGTTCCAAGACCTTGAAGCTTGCTTCAGTCCATAAATGGGTCGATTGAGTTTGCACACTAGATTCTCTTTGCCCTTTTCAATGAACCCTTCTGGTTGCTTCATATGGATGTTTTCCTCAAGACTTCCATTAAGGAAAGCTGTCTTGACATCCATTTGTCAAATCTCATAATCCATATGAGCGACAATGGATAAGAGTATCCAGATAGATTTAAGCATGGCTACTGGTGAAAAAGTCTCCTCATAATCGATTCTCTCTTTTTGAGTGTACCCTTTCGCAACAAGCCTTGCTTTGAAGGTTTCTACCTTCCCATCTGTCCCTCTTTTCCTTTTGTAGATCCACTTGCATCCAATGGCTTTTACACCATCAGGTGGTTCTACAAACTCCCAGACCTTATTAGAGTACATAGACTCTATTTCAGAATTCATTGCCTTTTGTCAAGATACTGTATCTATATCTTGGAGTGCTTCGTCATATGTTCGGGGATCAGGTTAATGTTTACCCGGGATCAAGTCCGAAGACTCTCCCAAAAACATGAATCTCTCAGGTTCCCTCACAACTCTCCCACTATGACGAGGCACTGTCTGTGGTTGTGTATCATGTGTGACACGTGTTGCAGTCTCTTGTGGTACTTCATCTTGTACTGTTGGTACTAAAGTAGACATGTCCTCTCTAAGTTCTTCTAGAACAATTTTGCTACTGGGCTTATGATCCATTATATAGTCTTTTTCTAAAAACTGGGCATTGGTGCTAACAATGACCTTCTGGTCTTTAGGACTGTAAAATAAACCACCTTTCGTTCCTCTGGGATAACCCACAAACACGCGAACATCTATACTAGATTCTAACTTATCAGCATCTGGTTTCAGCACATGTGCTGGACTACCCCAAATCCGAATATGTCTTAGACTCGACTTTCTCCCATTCCACAATTCTGTGGGAGTAGAAGATACTGATTTAGAAGGTACTAAGTTCAGAATGTGCGCTGTCGTTTCCAGAGCGTATCCCCAAAATGAATTTGGTAATTCTGAATAACTCATCATCGATCTAACCATCTCCATAAGAGTCCTATTCCTTCGTTCTGCCACACCATTCTGTTGGGGTGTACCAGGTGAGGACAATTGGGATTGAATCCCAGCCTCTGATAAGTAATTCCTAAACTCTCCTAAGAGGTATTCGCCACCACGATCAGACCGTAGTGTCTCGATACTTTTACCTAGTCGTTTCTCCACATCAGCCTTGTACTCTTTGAACTTATCAAAGCACTCGGACTTGCGGCGCATTAGGTAAATGTATCTGTATCTTGAATAATCGTCTATAAAAGAGACAAAATATTCAAAATCACCTCTCGCCTGGATAGACATAGGACCACACAAATCAGAATGAACCAATTCTAACACTTCTTTGGCTCTATACCCCTTGGCCTTAAAAGGCCTCATGGTCATTTTACCTTCCAAGCAAGATTCAGAAGTTGAAAAATTTTCCAACTCTAATGAACCCAAGAGTCCATCGGCTATAAGCCTTTGAATCCTACTTAAGTTAATATGACCAAGCCTTAGATGCCAAAGATACGCTTGGTTCATCTCCGAAGGTTGTTTTCTCTTATTAGAGTTAGAAGATGTGTTATTAATTTTCATATTTTGCTTTGTGGGAGAAATTGGATTTAAAATATATAAACTGCCACTTAATGCACCAGAACAGATAATCACTTTATTTCTCTTTATAAGTACATTGTTATTAAAGGAAACAGAATATCCATCCAAATACAGTTTAGAAACTGAAATTAAATTCTTTCTAAAATTGGGTATATAAAGACAATTTCTTAAAACCAATTTTCTATTCCTATCAAAAGATAAGTAGACGTCTCCCACTGCAACAGCCGCCACCTTAGTAGCATTGCCCATGTAGACGGTTATTTCTCCTTCATATAGTCGTCGGGTTTCCTGGAACCCCTGCAAAGAATTGCAGACTTGATAAGTGACTCTCGTATCTACACACTAGGTGCTGGTAGATAACACCACTAAACATGTTTCATGTCACGCCCCAGGTAGTCCCTGTCCGAAGAAATTTCGGCAGCATCTCCCCTGTACGGCGGACAATATGAATCTCAGTATACATACATCTATACCTCGGCCACACACGGCCGGAACAATACAATACAAATAAGAAAACAAACCACGCAGTTTATATCCACATTCCACACATTTCTATAAATTCAAGCCACGCAGTTATAATATGAACAAACACAACGAAGAAAGATGATATAAAGTCATTGTAGATATATGTAACCTCCTATTTCGCTACAACGAAGAAAACGAAGTCCGCGAAGTAATGAAAAATATACGCAGCGGAAAACCAAAAGTAGTAAACCCAAATGTTCGTCATAAAGTCCATAATACAAAAGTTCCACATCGCAAGTATATAAGATGCCAAAAACAAAAACATATCCCGACAACAAGAAAATCCTCGCGATAAAGGGGCTAGCGACGGGAATCTCTCTTGACGGCCTCAACCTGAAAAATAGTAACAACGGGGTGAGTTCAAAGAACTCAGCAGGTAATCCAATAGATATGTACAGCAACATATAACTACCAGTAATATCCTAAGGTACAGTCTCCTAAACCATAGGACCTACAGTACAGTCTCCTAACAATATAACAGGTATGCATAGCTGAATAAACTGTAATGAGTAACCAGAAGCATGTAATACAGTTTACAGCAAGAATGATAAGAAATGCATAACTGAAATAAACTGTACTCACCTGCGAGGCTTGGGCGAATGACTGTGGACATACACAGATAAAGATAGTCAGAACAAATACGCATGTATCCTGTATGCATGTCAATCATATCCAGTCACCCAAGTGCATCATCCAATATGCAACAATCACAATAAATGCAATCTGTGCATATGATGCAATATGACATGGTCACCCCTGACGCCAGTCTGTCTCACACACAATGGTGAGACCGCGTGGGTAGGGCTGTGACACCGTGCACCCTGCCGTCACTACCCCTGAAGAGTGACTGAGTGGACGGGATGCTGTCGGAGTACACCTATCCTCCTACCTCAAACATAGTGAGGGAGCGCAATGCTCTCAACTCACGGTACGCGATGACGGGGAGGGATCCCGGCTGCAACCCCGCTGTATCGTGCTACCCATGAGCACCCCGGCGGTGCACCACCGAGCAACCTGCCACACACACCCTGAGTGTTGTGCCACTACCCATGCAGTAGACACGTTGTGTGCAGGCCCTCATGTAGCCGGCCGATGAGCTCTACAATAATAGAGTCGTCCATCGCCCAGCATGCAATCATGCGGTATGGTGCATGCGGCTACAGAATGTCATACCTGAACGTATCCTCCTCCATATACGTAGGTGCCAAAAAAAGTAAACGTAGGTATATAACAGAGATATAAACAACATGAATCCAACAATATATAACAAGTATCTCCAACATCTAATCATGGGTAGATAAGCACTATAAGTAACCATAACCACGAACACATATACACATGGCAGGAGATAAAAGTAAACCAGACTAATGTAAAGCATCTAACAGTAGAAGCATGTGATAGGTATCAACTAAGCTAAGACCAGGGAAGAAATAAATCTACCATCTATCACTAGTAACTATATATAAACTATACATATCATAAGATAGTATCAAAAGATAAGTCAAAGGGTACCTGCCTCAAGTAGAAGGTACAATCCAAATCCGAAGTCAACGTCGAGACGCCTGTCTCGAATCAAATCCTGCGTCAAACAATATATATATTTTATTTAGCTAAATTCAAATGAAATAGCTAAATAAAATTCCCAAAACTAAATTAGGGCAAAACCCTAATCAACAATTAGATTAGAAATATAAACTTAATTTAAATCCAATAGTTGACTAGGGTTAATTGTCTTAACCCTTATCATTCCATTAGATTAAATCTAAGCAATTATATCTAATCATAACACGTATCACCATTTAAATTAAATCTAACAGTTAATTAGGGTTAATTACCCTAACCCTAATTACCCTATTAGATTAATTCAACCAATTATATCTAATCACCATCAACTAACCAATTACACTTAACCTAATCCATATGATCTACATCCAAGATCAATTACCTATATTCAACTAATAATATACTAACATATCATCTCCAATTAATTCCTAATCCAATACAGCAAGTATCAACTACCTCTACACGTACCTCAATTCAGCCACTGCTCTTGTTCTGCAGCCAAAAAGAAGCTGCTGGAAGGAGTGCTGCCGGAACAAGGATAACCCCACAGCACAGAACGAACCTCCCTCCCAATTCCAGTTGCTGTGTTGCTGGAATACAAAGTGATCTGCTGGAACTAGGGGAAATTGCAGGTGGGAATGTTAACAGAACCAAGAGCAAGAAATCTCACAGAACCACCTACTGGATTCCTCTCCACTTACCTCAATCCCAGTTGTTGTTGCTGCTGGATGGTTTACTGCCAGACGTGAGGTGAGTAGCTACTGGATCAAGAACATCACAGAACTGACCTTCACTGATCAATCGGCTCAAGAAGGAGAAAGCAGTGATCAAGCAAAACTTTCTAGCCTCTGCCCGATAGCTCAAGAGCCCATCATCTTCAACCAAAACCTAAAACCAACCACAAGAAGATGACCAATCTGATCCGGGAAAGAATCCAGCACAAGAATAGTTAATTCCAAAAGGAGAACCCTAATCTAGCTAAACCCTTGAATATACAAGGATCCAGTGATGAATCAAGAGGCAATTCGGGAAGAGGGGTTTTCGGTTAAGGCTAGCTTACCCACGCCGACGATCGAGTGGCACAAAATCCAGACCAGAGCACCTCTCCAAGCTTCGGTGGACGATTGGCTGGGAAACAATGCGAGTCTTGCTCCTCACCGTGCCCTAGCCACCAAGGAGTCGCCGATGATCAGCGCAAGAAGCCACCGAAATAGAGATCCCTCGGCCAGATCCAGCTTGTCTTCCTCAGCACCGTAGAGATCTGGCGACGAGCTCCTCAGGATCGGCGATGAAGGCAAGAGAAACCGAGAGAGATCGGAGCCAGAGGAAAGAAGAAGGAAGAACTCGGCGTCGGGGGAGGAAGAAAGGTCGGGATCACAAGGGTTCGGGTGAGGAGAGGGTTGGGGTCGCCGTTGAGTTGGGGAAAGAAAAATAAAAGGAAAATGTTTTATAAATAAAACATTTCCTCAATTAAACGGGTATCCCAAATAGGTTTAATCCGAACCCAAAATTGATCCCCTCAAAACTCGTCGTACGAGCTCCGAAAAATTCCCCGAAAATTTCTAAAAATTTCGGAAAAATTCTATAAGGCTATTTCTGAAATAACCCTATTAATTAAATTTTCCGAGATCTCACATTTCAACAACTAGAGCATGAGATATACCTTTGTTGTTTTGATTCCTACGAGGACAGTCCGCCTTCCAATGCCCTGACTGCTTGCAGATGAAGCACTTGCCCTTCGGCTTCTTCACTCCAGCTTTAGGTCCTGTACTCTGAGATTTATTCACCTTCTTTGCTAAGCTAACTTGTTTCTTCTTCTTCTTTCCTTCGGTTTAGAAGTAGAACCATTTTCAGCATAGTGAATATGAGAATTGTGACGAAACAAACCTTCTGCTGCCTGAAGTTCTGTCAGTAGTTCCGCCAATGAATATACCCTTTTATTCATATTATAATTCAGGCGGAATTGCTCAAAACTTCTAGGTAGCGTTTGGAGGATCATATCAATCTGGGTTTCCCCATCAATTTCTCCTCCAAGGATTTATATTTCATTTAGATAAGCCATCATCTTTAGGATATGATCCCTCACAGGAGTACCCTCTTGCATGGTGGCCGTCATTAACTTTCTCATGGCTTCTTGCCTAGAGGCCCGATCTTGGTGACCAAAGAGTTCCTTGAGATTGTTCATAATATCATAAGCTGTTGGTAAATCTTGATGCTGATGTTGCAATACATTTGACATTGAAGCCAAAATGTAACACCGCGTCATCTCATCTGCTTTTACCCATTTCTTATGATACTCAATCTCCTCTTGGGTAGATTCACCATTGGGTGCATCAGGGCAAGGTTCAGTCAGTACAAACTTATAGCTTTCAGTAGTAAGAACAATGCCCAGGTTCCTTTTCCAATCTATGTAGTTAAGACCAGTAAGTCTGTTCTCTTTTAATATGATGGCCAGTGGGTTGAAAGTCATCCTAAGAATCACAAAAAACTTTGGTCAGGACTCTAAATTTAGAATAATATTGATTCCTCAAACATTATTATTTTAAATTAACCAACACCTTAAAACACCGTGAATTTTGTATGTCACGATAGTGTGGACGTATACAAATTCAACATTTATAAAAAGAGGGTGTAACCCATTAATTTTATTATCTTGTCAACCTAACTTTTTGAAAAATAAAAATAATAGTTGGTTTCCTTTGGTCACACGAATAATAGCAGTGACTCTGATGGGGAGGATACTATTAGACGTGCATAAGTGTATACCATTACTTGACACTAAGTCCATTAATAAGATTGTGCCCCTTCCGATGGGGAAGATCACACACTCTTAATTAATTTCCTATAGTCATCCAAAATGGAAGTTTGATCTAGTGATTCACAAACAAACTCATCCGATATGGAGGAAGGCACTCAGAGCCAACGCGCAAGTTTGTTTGCATCACTTACAAACTAGTAATGGAGACCATGGAATTTATTTAAAATCCCTCTCCCACTTAGTTATTTAAAGTGAGGAATTTTGACTATGCTAGCCTACTTAACATGCATACTAACAAGCACACACAGCACAACATAAAAGCAATAAATAGAAAAACTAATTTTCAACTATTATGGCTTTTATCTATTGTTGTCCTCCGCGTGTTGCCATCCCTAGCTGCTACCATTTTTGGCCACCGCCACCGGATCTAGTTGTCACATCCATCTTGCTCCTTGTTCCGCTATGCCTCTGGTCCTCAAAAAGTTCCACGCCTTGCAAGATTCGATCCGCGACATAAATAGAATTTTACATTTTTCAATCCTATATTCCTCGAAGGAATGTACATGTATCTAGATAAAAAAATAAAATCCTAATAAAACTAAATATAGCTCCTGCTGTATTTTATAATACAATCATGCACATACAATAAAATGCCCTTGATATGTCCAAGGGTCCAATCACACACACAATATCTATAAGCCATAATAGTTGGATCCTGCATACACAAAGTTAGCACATCCTACTATCATCCTGCGTAAATTATGTATGACATGTGCATAATTAAACTAATACCAAATACACAGAGGCAAAACCCTAGCTCTGATACCAATTGTTGGTTGCTACTCGGAAAACCTAACGGTTCCACTGTACAAAAATTTTGTACAAAGGTCTGAACCTTTTCCTAGCTACCATGTGTTCTTTTAAATTAAACTTGGATCGCCTGCGGAACTTAACACGTTTGATCCTAAGTTTAATTTATTTGTTCTTTTAGGTTTAGACTTGGATCTCCTGCGGAACTTAACACGTTCGATCCAAATCACCTAGGTCACGAAGATAATTAAATATCTATTTCTAAAATCGGCTTCCAGTATTGCATGGCGAGGCACTTGGCCTTCTTGGATATGGGAGCAACCACCACCGACTAGACAAAGCCTTTTAAGGAAATTAAATATTTAACCTTCCCATAGTAACCCTAGGTTAACCGCTAAGAACAATCAAATCAAAAGGAAAAGAAAAAAACAAAAGAACACAACTTCGAAAACTAATTCGAAAAACTAGAATCGCATGCCTCTTGTATTTGGTATTTTTACAAAGAAACAAAACTAACATGATGCGGAAAACAATTATTAGTTATACCTTTCTTTGTGGATAATGACCTCTTGATCTTCTACCGTATTCCTCTTCTAATCTCGGAAGTTGTGTGGGCAACGATCTTCCGAGACGAGAACCACCTAGCACCTTCTTCTTCTTCCTTCAAGTTTCGGCCAAGCACAAAACTCCTAAGGAAGTAGAACTTTTTCCACCAACCAAGCTCCAAGGGATGCAAGCTTTCTCTCCTTCTTCTCCAAGCTAGGATCCGGCCACCACTTGATCTCCAAGAAAGAAGAGAGGTTCGACCACACCAAGGAGAGGAGAGAACTTGAAGGGGCCGGCCACACCAAGGAAGAAAAGAGGGAGAAATAGAATAGAGGTTGTATCTCTTGAAGGCACCCAAACCCCCTCTTTTATAATCCTTAGCCTTAGCAAATAAGGAAAATTTAATAAAACCTTCCTTGATTCTTTTGCCATTGAAAAGGAAAATTTTAATTAATTAAAATTAAAATTCTTTTCTTAATGTATATGGCCGGCCACATCAAAACAAGCAAACAAGGAAATTTTTCACTAGAAAATTAAAACTTCCTAATTTGCTTCCGGAAAAATTTTAAAATAAAATTTCTCTTTAATAATCCCTTCATGGTTGATGTTATAAAAGGAAATTTATATAATTTTAAAATTTATCTTTTCAACATGTGGATGATTTATAAATAAAGAAAGTTTTTATCAAAATTAAAATCAACCTTTTAATCTACAAATAAGGAAAGAGATTTAACTCTTCTCTTAATCTTTTGTAGAATCTTATAAAAGGAAATATTTTAATTTTTAAACTCTCTTTTAAATCATGTATTTCACATAAGAAAAAAATTTAAAATTAAAATTCCTTTTCTATTTTTAATGGCCGGCCACACATAGGTTGAACCCATGCTTGGGCCGGCCACAATCAATCCTATCTAAACATGGTTTGGTCGACCCCTTGCTTGGGCTCCAAGCAAGGCTTGGTCGGCCCCCTTTAGATGGGTATGAAGGTGGGTATAGGTGGGTATAGTACTCTATAATTAAGAGGCTACGATAGGGACCGAGAGGAGGAATTGGTTTTGGTCTCCCGATAAAATTAAGCATCCCGTGTTCGCCCCGAACACACAACATAATTTTATCAATAATAATTCATTCCACTAGAGAACTATTATTGAACTACCGCACCAATCCCAAATTACATTTTTGGGCTCCTTCTTATTATGAGTATGTTAGTCTCCCTATGTTTAAGATAATGAATGTCCACTAATTAAATGAGTTACTGACAACTCACTTAATTAATATCTCAGTCCAAGAGTAGTACCACTCAACCTTATCATCATGTTGGACTAAGTCCACCTGCAGGGTTTAACATGACAATCCTTATGAGTTCCTCTTGGGGACATTCTCAACCTAGATTTCTAGGACACAGTTTCCTTTTATAATCAACAACACACACTATAAGTGATATCATTTCCCAACTTATCGGGCTTATTGATTTATCAAACTAAATCTCACCCATTGATAAATTAAAGAAATAAATATCAAATATATGTACTTGTTATTATATTAGGATTAAGAGCACACACTTCCATAATAACTGAGGTCTTTGTTCCTTTATAAAGTCAGTATAAAAGAAACGACCTCTAATGGTCCTACTCAATACACTTTAAGTATACTAGTGTAATTATATAGTTAAGATAAACTAATACTTAATTACACTATGACCTTCCAATGGTTTGTTCCTTTCCATCTTTGTCGTGAGCTACTGTTTATAATTTATAAGGTACTGATAACATTATCTTCTGTATGTGACACCACATACTATGTTATCTACTATATAAATTAATTGAACAACTACAAATAAATGTAGATAATTTTACCAAATGTGATTCTTTATTCAAAATAAATGTCTACAAAAGCTTAGTCTTTCAGTATACACTCTAACAGATGTCACTCCCGTCATATAGGAGGGATAGATCTCATCTACATCACTCATATCCCTCCGCATAATTTGTTACATACCCAGTAATCGCCTTTATAGTCCACCCAGTTACGGGTGACGTTTGATGAAGCCAAAGTATGCAACTCCTTATGTAGGGAACCATGGTGACTTCAGGTCCAAGGACTAATAGTCATACTAATAGCCACATGAGAAAGTATATGACACTCATATAACGATCCATGATACTTTCTCATGGCGGGTCATTCAGTATACATTCTCCAATGCATACCCATGTGTCAACTTGATATCTCTATATCCATGACTTGTGAGATCAAGTCATCGAGTTGACCTACATGCTAATCTCATCGCATTAACATTGTCCCTGAATGTTAATACTTGACTAGGAATGATTAAGAGTAGTGTTCTCTATATCATTTCATTATCAATTCAACCAATCGATTGATATAGATAAGAACCTTCTACTCATGGACGTTATTATACTTAGTTATTTGGCACCAATACAAGTAAGTATAATAACCATAAAGAAATGTATTTATAAATATATAGGAATATGATACATCGAGTCCATACAACAATCATCATATGATTGGCTCTAGGGCTCTAACTAACATTCGCGTGGTCAACAAACGAGCTACCAGGCATCTCTCCGAGAGTCGCGCAGCACGAGCTCCATGTCCGACCGGACGCTCGTCCCGTCAAACAGAAGAAGCGGGACTTTAGCGCCGAACAGAACGACATCATCCGAACAGAAGTCGAGAAACTCATGGAGGTCGGCTACATACGAGAGGTGCAGTTCCCAAGCTGGCTAGCGAATGTGGTGCTGGTCTCCAAACCGGGTAATAAGTGGAGGGTCTGCATCGACTTCCGGGATCTGAATAGGGTGTGCCCAAAAGACTTTTACCTTCTACCCTGAAATGACCAGATGGTAGACTCAACCGCTGGATGTGAGCTGATATGCATATTGGATGTTTATCAGGGTTACCACCAAGTGTCGGTCGCCAGAGAAGACCAGGAGAAAGTGAGTTTCATTACAGCGGGCGACACCTATTGCTACAACGTAATGTCGTTCGGACTAAAGAACGTCTGTATCACATACCAGCGGCTCATGAACAAAGTGTTCCGAAAGCATATCGGGCGAAACCTGGAGATATATGTTGATGACATACTTATTAAATCAATCCAAGCGGTCAACCTTTGTGCAGATATAGAAGAAACCTTCGGGACACTACGGACATACGGGGTTAAGCTAAATCCCCAGAAGTGTCTATTCGGAGTAAAAAGTGGACGCTTTCTGGGGTACATCGTTACCGAGCGGGGCATAGAGGCAAATCCCAGTAAAGTGAAAGCGCTGCAAGACATGCCACCTCCCTGAAACCTGAAGGAAGCTCAGCGCCTCACGGGACGGATAACCGCACTGTCCAGATTTATCTCGAAGACTGCCGACCGGAGCTTCCCCTTTTTCAAGATTCTGCACTGAGCCACCAAGTTCCAATGGGATACAGAGTGCGACAAAGCCTTCAAAGAGCTCAAAGTATACCTCAATTCCTTACCTGTGTTAGCCAAGCCGGTCGCCGGGGAGCCCCTTAGAGTTTACTTGTCCTCGACTGAATATGTCGTCGGGTCGGCTCTTGTGAGGCCAGACGGCGAGGAACAGCCTGCGTACTTCTTGAGCCACCTACTAAAGGATGTTGAGTCTCGCTACACTGGTCTCGAGAAGTTAGCTTTTGCGCTGGTACTTGCCGCTCGAAGGCTCCGCCCTTATTTCCTGGTGCACCCGATTGTTATGATGATGAACAACCCCCTGGGAAGGGTCCTTCTCAATCCAGAGGCGTCCGATCGACTAATCAAATGGACCACAGAACTTAACGAATTCGACATACGGTATCAGCCCTGGACGGCCATCAAGGCACAGTCGTTAGCAGACTTTGTAACTGACGTGCAAGATCCCGAGCCTGAATCCACCTGGAAGGTGTACGTGGATGGATCATCCACTCGTCAAGGAAGTGGGGTCGGTGTGCTGTTAATCTCCCCTCACGAAGAACGGATGCACTTGTCCGTACGGCTGGATTACTGAGCGACCAATAATGAAGCAGAGTATGAGGCGCTGATAACGGGTCTGCAGGCCGCTCGGCATGTGGGAGCCAACAGGGTCTTGATTCATTCAGATTCACAGTTGGCTGCTCAGCAACTTTCGGGAGCATTCGAGATAAGCAGCGTTAGGCTCAAGCTTTATGCGGAAGCCTTCGAAAGACTGAAGGCCAGTTTTCGAGAGGTGCTCATCCAAAAGATCCCCCGAGCGAAGAATCAGGCTGCAGATGAGCTGGCTAGCTAGCCAGCTCGATATCACCAATTGTCATTCAACAGCCGATCGAGTAAGTATCTCTGGTCGCCCACATCGACCGGATGGAGGGGCTTACATTTCCAAATGACTGGCAGACAGCTATAGCAGAATTTCTGAAGTCAGGAGCAACACCCTCCGATTGGGAGGAAGCGCATCTGCTTAGGAGGAGATCTGGTCGGTTTGTCCTCATTGGCGACCAGCTCTACAAGAAAGCGTTCTCCAGGCCTCTGCTCAAATGTGTTGGTCCGGAGGATGTGGACTATATTCTGCAAGAAGTACATCAAGGGTCTTGTGGAGGACACCCAGGCGGTCGCTCGTTGTCAAGGAAGATTCTGATAGCCGGGTACTTTTGGCTGACCCTCCAGGAAGATGCCGCTCGGAATGTCGCCAGATGCCTTTCCTGTCAAAAATATCACAACTCCACCCACCGACCCACTGAGGAGATGAAGGCGTCTACAGTGTCCTGCCCGTTCAACCAGTGGGGCATGGACATTATGGTACCTTTTCTGATGGCGATCGGGCAGCGGAAGTTTTTACTTGTGGCGGTGGACTACTTCTCCAAATGGGTCGAGGTCAAGCCATTGGCGAAAATAACCGAGCAGATGGTCAAGAAGTTCATCTGACAGCACATAATATGTCGGTTCGGTGTCCCCCGTCGGCTCGTGTCTGACAATGGGCGGCAGTTCATCGGACAACAGCTCTGAGAATGGTGCGAGGGGTACGACATTCAGCAACACTTCACCTCCATAGCCTATCCGCAAAGCAACGGGCAGGCCGAGGTCACCAATCGGGAGATCCTTCAGATTCTTCGAGTTCGGCTCGACCATGTCGGTGGCAGATGGGTAGATGAGCTACCCGGCATGTTATGGGTGATTCGCACTACCGCTAAGGAAGGAACGGGGATCACGCCCTTCCACTTGGTGTACGGAGGAGAAGCTGTCGTTCCCATGGTGGTCGGAGTAGAATCTGATCGGGTGCAACAATACGACGCAAGTAACGCCGAGCGGCGGTAGCTGGAGCTGGACCTGATAGACGAAGCACGAGCCAAAGCAGCCGTCCGGCTAATAGCGTACCAGTAGAGAATGAAGCAGAATTACAACATACGAGTAATTCCCAGGGCATTCCAGGTCGGCGACCTTGTATGGAAGAAGGTAAAGTCGGTCGACGATGTGTGCAAGCTGGAGGCTCCCTGGGCCGGGCCCTTCAAGGTTGTCAAAAATCTCCGATCGGGCACTTATTACCTTGAAGACGAAGACGAACGGCAGTTAGAGCGACCATGGAGCGCTAACCATCTCTAGTCGTATCGAGCTGGTTGAAAGGTGCACCAATGTAATTCATTAAGTGTATTTCCGTTCTTCGGTATCCTTTGATCGCAGGAAGGAATTCATGAAACACAAGGGTATAACCGGTTTTGCGCAGAACGGCTACACTCCATTAAACCGTCGAGCGGCGATGTTAAACTCTAGAGTCGAATCGACGACTATAAACCCCCCCCCCCGACCCGAAGACCGTCGAGCGGTGACTTTAAACTCTATAGTCGGACTGACAACTATAAACCCCCCGGCCCGAAGACCGTCGAGCGGGGACGTTAAACTCTGGAGTCGGACCGGCGATTATAAACCCCCCGGCCTGAAGACCGTCGAGCGGCGACGTTAAGCTCTAGAGTCGAACCAACGATTATAAACCCCCCGGCCCGAAGTGTTAGTTAGAGTCCTAGAGCCAATTATTTGATGATCGTTGTATGGACTCGTTGTATCATATTCTTATGTATATAAAGGCATTTGTTTATAGTTATTATGCTTACTTGTATTGGTGCCAAATAACTAAGTATAATAGCGTCCTTGAGTAGAAGGTTCTTACCTATATCAATCGATTGGTTGAATTGATATTGAGATGATATAGGGAACACTACTCTTAATCATTCCTAGTCAAGTATTAACATTCAGGGACAATGTTAATGCGACGAGACTAGCATGTAGGTCAACTCGATGAGTTGATCTAACAAGTCATGGATATGGAGATATCAAGTTGACACATGGGTATGCATTGGAGAATGTATATTGAATGACCCGCTATGAGAAAGTATCATGGATCATTATATGAGTGTCATATACTTTCTCATGTGGCTATTAGTATGACTATTAGTCCTTGGACCTGAAGTCACCATGGTTCCCTACATAAGGAGTTACATACTTTGGCTTCGTCAAACGTCACCCGTAACTGGGTGGACTATAAAGGCGATTACTGGGTATGTAACAAATTATGCGGAGGGATGTGAGTGATGTAGATGGGATCTATCCCTCCTATATGACAGGAGTGACATCATTATTCTTGATAGAGTGAGACCACTAAGTGCATGGTCATGCTCAAATGAGTCAATATGAGATGTTGAGCTCATTTGATTGAGTGAGTCTACTTGGGATTCAAGATTTAGATTGATTAGAGGATGACACGGTCTATGCCTCATATTGATCAATCTAGATGTCAATGATAGAAGGACACTTGTCACATATTGTGAAGAGTCACAACTAGTAGTCACAAGGTGATGTTGGATCTCAACATTCTTGTAACTTGGGTAGTAATGATGTGTTGCTAGATACCGTTCATTACTTATGCTTCTAAATGGGTTTAGGAGCATTGCCAACGTTACAAGAACCTATAGGGTCACACACAAAGGGCAATTAGATGGAGATTAGGTTCATTTGATGAACCAAGAGGATTAGGTTCATGTGATGAACCAAATTGGATTAAGAGTAATCCAAAGTAAACTAATTAAGTTGGACTCAATTTGGTTCATGTGTTAAATGAGTCTAATTTGGACTTAGACTCATTGAGCCAATTTAATTCAATGAATAGAGATTCATTAAATTAAAATTGACTTGAACCAATAGTTAGATTTGATCAACCATGGGAGAGAAAAAGATCAAGTTTGACTTGACTTAAGTAGGAAGATAAAGAATCAAGTTTTGACTTGACTTTGACTTGACCAATGTCACATCATCAAGGCTTCTTCATTTGGTCAAGTTTGAGACCAAATGCCACCTCATGGAGGAGATTAAGAGACTTGACTCTTGATATTCCATGGGGGTTTAGAAGCATAAAGTGGTCGGCCACTTTGGTGGGGGTTACTAGAGTGAATTGTTTTTCATTCAAACCTCCTTCTTCTTCCTCTCTACCTTTCTTCTCTCCCTCTCCTCCACCATTGATGATCCTCTAAAGTTGCTAGCACATCTTTAGAGGTTCTCTCCATAGATTTTTTCGTGTGGATACACATAGAGGGTTGTACACTTGACAACCTTGAGATCCGGCGAACCTTGGACGAGCGAGATTTACAAAGGGCATCGCATCAAGGGTAAACTCTTTTCTTTGTAGATCTAGTGTAGATCTAGGTTAGAGAAACTCGTACACATAGAAAATTTTGTTTTATAACTTCGCACAGATCCGGTGGCATGGGATTCGGGGTTTTCGCAACGCAAAAAATGGTTTTTGCGGCCCGAAAAACCCAACACAAAGACCGTCGAGCGGCGACGTTAAACTCCAGAATCGAACCGGCGACTATAAAACCCCCGACCCGAAGACTGTCGAGCGGCGATGTTAAACTCTTGAGTCGAACTGGCGACTATAAACCCCCCGGCCCGAAGACCGTAGCGGCGACGTTAAACTCTAGAGTCAGACCGGCGACTATAAACCCCCTGGCCTAATGATCGTCGAGCGGCGACGTTAAACTCTAGAGTCGAACCGGTGACTATAAACCCCCCGGCCCGAAGATCATCAAGTGGCGACGTTAAACTCCAGAGTCGGACCGGCGACTATAAACCCCCCAGCCCGAAGACCGTCGAGCGATGACGTTAAACTCTAGAGTCAGACCAACGACTATAACACCCTCCAACCCAGAGTCCGTTGAGCGACAACCTAAGGGTCAGTTCGGTAAGTATGAATATCCGATCGAAAGCATCTCTAAATCTCCGAGTAATGGCCGAGCGGCGGTTCCATATCAAGGAGTCGCTATACTGGCATTCATCAGCCCGAAGACCGTCGAGCGATGACGTTAAACTCTAGAGTCAGACCAACGACTATAACACCCTCCAACCCAGAGTCCGTTGAGCGACAACCTAAGGGTCAGTTCGGTAAGTATGAATATCCGATCGAAAGCATCTCTAAATCTCCGAGTAATGGCCGAGCGGCGGTTCCATATCAAGGAGTCGCTATACTGGCATTCATCAGAAATCAAGGTCAAGTATCCCACTTGGACTTAAGCAAGCAACCAACGACAAGAGTAAACACGGAAAAACTAACTTTCATTAAAAAGTTCCCGCCGGACGGCTAGCACACATCAACAACTTACAAAATGATTAGCCCTCCTCACTTCAGATAATCAAAGATCGGGTCAGGGATGACCTCGAGTAGGCCGGCCATGTCCTTAGGCAGGATAGCCATCGCTTCAAGAAGATGACCCTTACCCTTCAAATAAGCAGTCGTAGAATTAATGGCTTCTTCAAAGGCAATAACGAGTCGGTCACATACTTTCTGGGCAAAATCGTCCGAGCAGATATAACTTTGCCTCATCACAGCAAAGCGACCTAATTCTTCGTCTTGGTACTCCTTGAGGGCGACTCGAGAAGCTTCGAGGGCGTCTTGTAGGTTCCTCAATTTTCCTTGGAAATCAGTCCGCTCCCCCGATCGGCTTGCTTGTTCGGCGGACAGCAGATTAGCCAATTCCTAGGCACGTTGCTCCAGCGCCCGGGCCTCAACATTTTTTGGCCTAGATCAGCAACGGCCCTGTTCTCCCTTATAGTCGCCAGCTTGATCTCCTGGTCATGTGTCTCGACCCGGGCTTCAAGCTGAGCCACCATGGTTTCCAGTCCGGAGGATTTATGCTGCTCATCTTCCAAAAGCCTCTTTGTCTTGACCAGCTCGGCCTTCAGCTCAACTGGTGAAGGCCCCTCGGCTGGGCCTCCCCCGAAAATCTTAAGTTTCTTCAGCTCTTGCTCCAGCAGCGCCAAGCGATTGGTGACGACGATGCTCTCCACCCAACTCTGCACTCTGATAAAATAGCAAAAGCCTAGCAAAAATAATAATGTAAAGGGAGGTGGGGGAGGCATACACCGGTGGCATGCTGCAGATGGTTGTCGCCGAGCTAACCGGGAGTCATTAGGGCAACACGGGCCCTCGCATCCTCCCATACTCTAGCAAGCGGTCCACGGATGATGATCTGATGCTCGGGAATTGTGGGTCGATCAGCTTCTTGAACGAATTCTTCTGTTGGTAGGTGCAGGACGGCCTTAACCACTCAACGGCCACTCAGAGCAGACTGAGTTGAACCTGAAGGACCAGAAGACTGGCCGGTCGGAGAAGAAGTGATGCCGGAGCGACGTATACATCGACGAGCCGGGGGCAGAGAACTGACTGGTTGAGTTTCAATAGGATCTACCGGTAGATCGAGCTGTGAAAGAGTTCGATCCGAAGAAATTGCTTCGATCGAAGCCGGAGCCAGGTCAACCCCCGCGAAAGGAGCGCCAACCTGCTCAGACACCTGTTCCGCAGGAGTAGCTGACCGGGCGGTTATCTCCGTCCGGCGCCTTTTGCGGATCACCAAAGGAACATCCTCGGCCGAGGGCTCCACGTCCTCGTCTCGAGTAGAGGGATGTCTAGCAGACGAAGTAGCATCGCCCACCGCTTCAGTTGTAGAAACCCGAACGACCGATCCACCGATTGCAATAGGTGCATCGCCGCTCTCACCTTCGTGTGAGCCGACTGGCGCAATGCCCAGGTCGGCCATCCAATCTCGACGGCCCTCAACCTCATCCGCTCGGTAGCGCGAGTGCGCATCATGAATTCAGCTACAGAAAGGGAAAACAAATCAATTAAACCAAAAGGAAAAAAGGATCAAGAAAGCGCTTACCCATGTTGCTCGGAAGTTTCGAGCGGATCGGGCTCAGCCCAAACATGTATAATACGCCCTCGCAGAGCAGTTTGTGGATGTTGAACTTTTGGCCGGCCAGCATGTTGGCTGCATGAAGGTAGGTCGGCTGGCTCTTGTATTTACCGTGCTCTGGCAGAGAGGGTACGGCGGTCTGCCACTTGGTTCGGAAGGGCGACAACTCGGGCAAACGCAGAAAGAAAAAGTATTCTTTCTAGTGTTTATTAGAGGTGGCCATTTTTTTGAATAAGACAAGGCCAATCCGAGACTGGAAAAGGAAAGTACCCCACTCGGACTGTTTGGGATAGTAGAAGTAGTGGAAAATCTTGGGAACTAAAGGGATGTCGTGCAGCCTAAATAAGACAACTACGTCGCACAACAACCTAAACGAGTTTGGAACGAGTTGTCTGAGCGGGAGGCGAAAGTAATTACATACTTCAATGACGAACGGATGTAGGGGAAAATGCAGACCAGCTACAAACTGGTCTCGGAAGAAACAAGTAGTGTCGATCGACGGGTCATGAGGCCGATCGGACGAAGAAGCTAATATTAATTTATAGTCAGGAGGAAGTTCGAAGGTGCGGACGAAGCTCACCGCGTCGCCTGCATCAAACTGACTCTCCATAGTAGTATACCAGAGGTCGGGAGCAGGGTCAGACGGTTGTGACGAACTCGCCATCGCCGGAACAGTGGAGAAAGCGAGAATATAGGGATGTCAATGAAAAGGACGACGGGGAAACACTAAAAGCTCAAAAAGATGAGAGAAACAGAGGCAAAGACAAAAAGGAGCAATGACCTTACATGGAGGATGGGAGGAAAGCATGCGTCAACGGAGCCCTGAACACAAATCGTCGATGGAGCGATGAACACCGAATAGCCGAAGCACCAAAACGCAAAGAGTGCGAAACGAAGCAGACACAACGCGACGACATTATAAAGAAGAGGTTCGGCCGAGCGGAGTCGTTCGATCTAGGTCGCAGGGCCCAAGACGCAAATCGCACCGTTGAATTCAAACCGACACTGGTCACATCAAGCCTATCACCTCGAGCGTCCGATGACGGCGGCGGTGCCACGTGGCTATCAGTCATAGGAGGGCATTTAATGAACGCCATTACAAGGGTGTGGTCGCATGCTCGGCCCTAATGGACGATATTTGCGAGCATTTCGAGGAGATCTGAGGCAAGTCATCGTTGACCACCTTCAGATAGGCAAACTAATCAGTAAAAATTCTGCCAAGTGATGGCAGGTACGCTCTCGGTCGGCGTTATGAGGTAGGGTTAGGGTCGCTCGGCTTCCCTGACCGGAGCAATTTTCGACAAACTAGTCCAGTCAGTCGGACTTACAGCCTCCTTCAACTAGACTTAAGGAGGAGGCACGTGATCCGGTGGTAGGAAAGGGGGGCCCGCCCGGATGATGGTCAACGGCCCCACGACGGTCGCAGTCAAAGTCAACCTACCTGAGTGATCGGCTCGGACAGCGCCCGAGCCAGCGCTTCGACAGCTCGGCCGTTATGCCGAGCTTCCGACGCTCACAAGCTAAGCATGACTCCTCTTTGTTCAGAGGACCGCGCCAGTCACCCTCGGTCGAGCAGACTACCCGCTCGGCTCAACCGCGATGCCCAGCGAACGACCGGGTGACTGACGGGCCGAGCACCCCTTCTGCTCGGCCTCGATACCGATAAAAATAACATCTGGCCATATCTTCCTTGAGATAAGCGCCACTGACAGACGGCATGGTCGGCGGTCGGATCGGACAGAGAATCGTACGGTGGAAGCTTCCACTGTCACGTCAGGGATATGCTCGGACAATTGAGGTATGGCGCCAGGCGCACTTTTCTAACACGACCATTTCTAGGTATGCTTTGAGGAGCGTGCACACCTCAGAAAGCGGGCACGCGCCTCCTGAGAACCCTATATAAGGGCCCCCAACCTTCGACGGAGGTATGCATTCTCATCTACTGTAGCTACAGTCTTCATTCTCGTTACGCAGCTTTGATCTCTTCTCGCCGGAGCTGACTTGAGTGTCGGAGGGTCGTCACCGGGAACCCCTTCCCAACTCGGTTTTGTGCTTGCAGGTTCTCACTGAAGGCTCACGCTAGTTGGAGGTTCATACGCCGTCAACGAGAGCGCCACGTCCCCAACATCTGTCGACTCAGCACCCAGACAGGATCATAGATGATATTAGAGGAAGTTATACCTCAATGTTCGAAGAAGCACAAAAAGAGTTGTATAACACTTGTACTAATTTTTTTATTCAGTTTTTTTGATCAAGTTAATGCATGTGAATGTGTTAAATGGGTGGTGCAATAAATCTTTTGATATGTTATTTCAGTTATTGCAAGAAGCATTTCCTAAATCGAATGTAATTCCAAACTTGTATTATGAAGCGAGTAGCTGTTATTCTTTAACAAGTTGTTGTAATTCTCTGAGAATGTTATCTTCTGGATGCAGTCCAACCAGCCTAGTAATCGACCAGTTGTATGATGGGAGACTTGTTGGATCGATTACGCACGTGAGAGGGGGGGGGTGATTCACGTGGTTTTCAAAAATTCTCTTTTTAAAGTTTTTTTTAAAAACAGAGTGTGAATGCAATGGAAAAGAAAAACACGAAAAGCTGACATGAGCGAAACACAAGTGGTTTACTTGGTTCGGAGCATTTGGCGACTCCTACTCCAAGACCCAGGTCCCACGGACCTATCGATGGGTAATTCACTATTAATCTCTTCCGGTACCTCCGAAAGAGGGAATCGAAGTACAAGGAAAATTAGAATGAGTGTAACACCCTGCACTTATCCTTTTTGCGGTATTTAATTATAGAAAAAAAACTTACTGACACTTTAGGATCGAAGTTAGAGTGCTCATGTCGATGTTAGTTGCCGACCACGATCGGAAGTCCTCGGATCAGTCATCGAACGCAGCAGCTTTGTAGTAGAGTCGTAGCAGGAGCCCGGAGCAATCGGAACCTAAAGAACGCGTAGTAGCTCGTATGGTAGTTATTATAGGTTTCTTAGTCGAGCCTACCTTATATAGACTGTGGAAGGCACGTTCCATAGCCATAGAAGGCGCCTCCAATGAGGCAAGTTTAATCCCAAACAACCCGGTACTTATCCGTTGCGATGGAAAAATTTATCCTGTGGAAGGCTCCTTCCATAGCCATGGAAGGTGTCTTCCATGAACAGTACGAAGGCGTCTTCACTGCTTGAAGGAGCCTTCAGACACTGTTCATATGAAGATAATTTTCTTCCCTACAAAACAATGTTAGTCCAAAAATACCCTGCAAAATAAGTATTATGACAATTTAATAATAATGCAGAGAAGTAATTAGTTCCTATCCTCCCAAGACCATGCACTAGTCGAGATCTCAGCTTAGGAATCTCAAATGGACCTAAACTGGACCGACGCCTACTGTCCCTTCAACCAAGACACGTCCTCACTTGGTCACACTCCTCTAGTGACTTACCTTAACTTACCAGTTTGTCGAACATCCGGTCAGCCCTACGACCTGTCTGGACTTTGTACCAGTTATCCGATCAGTCCGTCAACCTAGTTGGACTTCATACCAGTTATCCGATCGGCCCGTCGACCTAGCTGGATTTCATACCAGCTATCCGGTCAGCCCGTCGACCTAGCTAGATTTCCTACACACTCAATCAAGTGGTTAGATCACGACAGAATCTAACTTAACTTACTTGTCATTCATCAAAACCCGAGTTAGACCGTTAGTGTGAACCGTACCAACAACACTGACATGAGAAGTGGGGAATTAAGTCCCTTAAGTCCGACCAACTCTTTTGGTCGAATGACCATATGCTAAGAGTTGCCTTAGAATCGAGAGATAGGGATTTACGACCTGTAAGTCCGGCGGACACGTGGGTCAATCGGCTATATGCTGGGAGTGGTATTGTAGGAGCGGGGAGTCGAGTCCCGTATGTTCGACCATTGTTAGAGCCGATTGAATGTACTCTGTGCAGCATGGTAATGAGGAGTGGAGTGCTAAGTCCTTTATGCCCGACCGACTCTAGGGCTGACTAACTTCATACTAAATGCCTTAGTGCTAAGAAGTGAGAAACTGAGCCTTGATAAAAATAACTCGTACAACTCTATATACTCTGATTCTAATGATCACCTTATCCTAATTTTGACCATTATCTTTGTAAGACCATTGGCGGCCGGCTAGAGGGAGGTGAATAGCCCTGACAAATAAAAATAACATTTATCAAATTTACAGCCTAAGTAATCTAACACTTGCATTAATAAAATAAATGACTGAAAGAAAAAGAGGCACGAAAGGATTACTTGGTTACAACTGGTGAGGTTGTTAATCTAAGAAAGTTGGAGCTTAGTAAAAAATCTTCTTCAAGTGGAGAAACCTCTTACAGCACTTGAAGTACTCAATTGCAGAACAAAACAAAACTAGAATGAATCACTAGTGTTTTTTTGAATCTCTTGGACCAGGCCTGTATTTATAGCCCTGGTTAGGGCGCTTGGAAGGGTTCCAAGCGCTTGGAATGGGATAGATTTCTATCCCCGATACAATGGTTAAATGTCACGTCAATTAAGGTAAAGTTTGGATTACGGGCGCCCCGACTTGATCCGGGCGCTCGGACTAGGAAAGTCAACATAGTTGACTTTTTCGTCCGGGTCTTCGCTCTGGTTCTGCTTGTTGGTTAATCCTAGGAAAACGTACCGATTCCACTGTACAAAAATTTTTTGTACAAGTGTCGAACCTTTCCTTAAATAACCTATTGTGTTCTTTAGAAGTTAAATTAGGAATCGCAGACGGAACTTAACATCATTGATTCCAAATTTAACTTATCTGTTCTTAATGGTTTAAATTTGAATCGCAAGCGGAACTTAACACTATTGATTCAAATCCACCTATGTTATTAATTTCATTAAATATTAATTTCCAAAATTGGCTTCCAGGACTGCATGGCAAGGCACATGGCCTTCTTGGATATGGGAGCAACCACCACCGCCTAGACAAAGCCTTTTAAGGAAAGTTAATATTTAATTTCCTTAAATAACTCTAGGTTAACCAAAAAGAACAATCGAATTACAAATTCGAAAAAGAAGAAAACACAAACTTGAAAAATAAATTCGATAAACTAGATCTAATTGTCTCTTGTATTTAGAATTCTTACAAAGAAAATAACTAGTATGATGCGGAAGAAAACTACTAGTTATACCTTCTCTTTGTAAGCTAATGTCCTCAAGATCTTCTGTCATATTCCTCGCCTCGCCTTGGACGTCGTGTGGGCGACGATCCTCCAAGACGAACATCACCCAAAAGCTTCTTCCTCTTCTTCTAAAATCCGGCCACCACCACCACCAAGGAGAAGAGAGCAAAAGGGAAAAGAGAAGAGAGAGAGAGAGCCGACCACTTGAGGTTCTCCAAGCAAGAGAATAAGAATTGTGTTTCATGAAGCCTCCTCACCCCTTCTTTTATAATACTTGCTCAAGGCAAATAAGGAAAGACTTTTTACAAAAATTAAAATCTTCCTCTAGTTTTTCCTTTTCCCTTTTAATTTTTCCTTTTCTTTCCACTTGATTAAATCAATCACCAAAATCAATTGATGATGATTTTATTTTTAATATGGCCGGCCACCTTGCTTGGGCACCAAGCAAGGGTGGCCGGCCCCTATAAGAGGAAGGAAATAAAATTTTTATAAAATTTTACAAGAAGAAAAACTCTTATAAAATTTTACAAGCTCTCTTTCCTAAAGTAGGAGTTAAAAAAGGAAAGTTCTAAAAATTAAAACCATGTTTTAAAATTTAAAACTTTTCTTATAAAATTTCCTTTTTTAACATGGTGATAGAAAATTTAAATTTTAAAACTTATCTTCTTTTTTTTTTCTTAAACCATGAGCATGGTTAAAAAAGGAAAGTTTTAAAACTCTCTATTAAAACATGTGGCCTAATTCAAATAAGGAAAGTTTTTAAAATTAAAATCTCTCTTTTAAAACTTATAGTTTTCTACAAAGAGAAGATTTTAAAAATTCAAAACACCCCTCCTATTTGAATTAATCTTGGTCGGCCCCTACATGCTTGGTCACCAAGCAATAGGGTCGGCCCCTATAAAGAGGATGTGGCCGACCCTTGCTTAGTCACCAAGCATTGGGTCGGCCCCCTTCTTGGACATCAAGATGATCCTTTCTTTGGATGGACTTGAGGCTTTAATGAGGCTACGACAGGAATCTAGAGGAGAAATTGGTTTTGGCCTTCCGATGAGCTTGAGTATCCCGTGTTCGCCCCGAACACACAACTCAAGTTCATCGATAATAACTCATTCCACTAGAGAGTTATTATCGCACTACCGCACCAATCCCAAATTACATTATGGGCTCCTTCTTATCATGAGTGTATTAGTCTCCCTGTGTTTAAGATAACAAATGTCCACTAATTAAGTAAGTTACTGACAACTCACTTAATTAATATCTAGCTCCAAGAGTAGTACCACTCAACTTCATTGTCATGTCGAACTAAGTCCACCTGCAGGGTTTAACATGACAATCCTTATGAGCTCTTGGGGACATTCTCAACCTAGATAACTAGGACACAGATTCCTTTTATAATCAACAATACACATTATAAGTAATATCATTTCCCAACTTATCGGGCATATTGATTTATCGAGCTAAATCTCACCCTTTGATAAGTCAAAGAAATAAATATTAAATATATGTGCTTGTTATTATATTAGGATTAAGATCACACACTTCCATAATAACTAAGGTCTAGTTTTTTTACTAAGTCAGTACAAAAAGAACTTACCTAAATGGTCCTACTCAATACACTTAGAGTGTACCAGTGTAATTTATTAATCAAGATAAACTAATACTTAATTACACTACGACTATTCCGATGGTTTGTTCCTTTTCATCTTAGTCGTGAGCAACTATTTATAATTTATAAAGAATCGTCAACATGATCTTCTGTGTGTGACACCATACACCATGTTGTCTACTATATAAATTAATTGAACAATTACATTTAACAAATAAATATAAATATTGACCAATGTGATTCTTTTATTTCAAAAATAAATGTTTACAAAAGCTAGGCTTTTAGTATACACTCCAACACTGCTCGCCTCAGTCTGGGTCTTCCGGTCTGGCTCCACTCACTTGGTTTGGGTCTTCCGCTCTAGCCCTGCTCACTTGGGTGATTTCGGCCATTCGAAATAGGGCTCATCCGAACCTAACTTCTGGCCTTCTTGAGCAACCTTCACCTCCGGCTTCTCGTCCCTCGGAAATGTCACGCACCTCCTTCTTGTCCGCCTGCATACTCTTCCGCAGCACCTCGTCCCTTAGACGCACCGAGCCCGTCAGCTCTCTCTCATGTCGTCCTTCTCGCTAGCTGCGTCTTTTGCTCGACTTCCTATGCTCCTAAGTTATTGCACACTTAGACACAAGGTTAAACCCAACAGGACCTAACTTAACTTGTTTGATCACATTAAAACTACCTTAGGGTTCTAATAATCTCTCCCTTTTTGATGTGAGCAACCCAAGTTAAGTTAGGGTAAACTAACATAAGGTAAAAGTAATAAATTTGCTATTAATTTTAAGCTACCTCCCCCTAGACTTAATTTTTTCCTTCTCCCCTTTTGATCATATAAAAAATAGGATACCTCAAAAGTCTAAGGGAAAAAAAAATTGAGTTGATAAATTTTTTAAAAAAACTTTGAGATAGATAATTTTTAAAAACTTTAAGTTTTGAAAAAAAATCTAAGTTAAAAAAATGTAAGAAAAGAATGTTTAAGTAATTTTTGGTAACTATTTAAAGTATTATTAATCACAAGTAAATGTTTTATCAGTTAGTTAATTAAACATTTCATTTCATTAATTGGCTTCCAGACTGTGGCGAGGTACTAGGCCTTCTTGGTTATTCGAGCAACAACCACTTTCTAGACAAAGCCTCTTAACAAAATCAAACATTTAATCTACTCTCTGAAAGCCCTAAATTTAAATATCTAATTCAAATACGATCTTGAAACCCAATATAGGTTCTTTCCAACTGAATTAATCAAAAAAATTTTAGGTACATATTTTCTTGATAGTTTTTTTATTTTGCCCCTATGAAATCTAAGGTGTCAATTTAAATCATTATATCTTTTAATATGTGTGCATGTACGATTTTTCAGCTCTTATATTTCTATTTTCAAATTTTCATTTTTCAATTTCACTTTTTCATAATCTTCTAATCGACAAGAAATAGCTAATATTGATTTTAACTCCTTATTTTCTACTTCTAATTTATGAGATGTTTTAGTCAAAAACTTTATAAATTTAAATATCTTATCAGGCAGTAAGGATCGTACCCGACTTATCTTGTCGATTTCATCATTTGAGACTCCCCTTGTAAGGTTGCTCTCTTCTGATGTTGCGCCTCTTCATCAATGCTCTCAATGCTCATTCCGAAAGAGCTTGCTTTGTTCTCTTTGTCTTGATGACTGGCCATTAGTGTGATTCCGACATAGGCCTCGATTTCTGATTCTAATGAGGTTTCGACCCACATTGCTTAAAGGTTATTGTGTGTTTTCTAGGTTGGTCTCCTGTCTGTGCTTGTGTCCTTATGCTTGTCCTTGCTTTTCAGTTTTGAGTAGGGTTGGAAAAAATCCCGAAAATCCCAACCCTTCCCGAATCCCATCCCATTTCCGACCCGAAAATATCCCGACCTGAAAATATCCCGACCCGAAGGTTCGGGATTTTTCCCGACCCGATCACTATTGGGAAAGGGATCGGGAAATTTTTTTCTCTCCCAACGGGAATCCCGTCCCGACCCGATTATATTATAATATTATTTTTTATATTAAAAATATTCTTTTTAATATTTTTTATTATATTTTAAGCATCTAACCATTATGTTTATTTTTTTTTTGTCTCTCCATTTTTCTCATACTTCATCATAATTTTGTTTCTAAATAATTTATCGACAATGTGTGAAGAAGATAGTCAGTTAGTTTATTTTAGCATATGAAAACTGATAAAATGATATAAAGAATAATTTTTGTGATCTTTTTTCTTTAGGTTGAATCCAAGCATTTTTAAGGACTAAGGTCACCATATCATCAATTCATTATTGATACAATGATTGACATGATAACTTTTATTTTTGGATTTTCTTGTATTAGGTATAAAGTATAAACTAAGTAGTAGTTTTAGTTTTTTTATTAGTTTTAATATATTTATGATGTCCTAGGAAGATATTTTAGTTTTTAATGGTTATGTACCACGAAATCGTTTTAATTTATTTGTATTGTACTAAAAAATTGTTTGAGTCTCCATAGATTTTTTTTAAAAAAAATATTTTTCGGGATATTCTTACGGGTCCCTACCCGATCCCGAATATTCAGGATCCCGAACATTTGGGTCCTGACACTTTTCGGGTACGGGATCGGGAGAAAAAAATCTCAATTCTTATCGGGACGGATATTGGGTAAGGGGGTTACGGGACGGGTCTTAACCCGATCCCACCCCTAGTTTTGAGCAGTTGTCTTTTACGTGTCCTTCTTCATTGTAGTGGTAGCATTTTACCTTTGTTTTTCATCTCTTACCCTGCACTTGATTAAACTTATTGGATTTAAACAATTTTTTAAATCTCCTTACCATTAAAGTTGTTTCGTCATCATCAAGTGATGTCTCGGAACATTTTGCCTTGATTCTTTCTTTAGACCTGCACATCTTAACTTATAAATTTCAAAAGTTGAAAAACATTCTTCTAAGGTGCTTACCTCTAAATCCTTAGAGATGAAATACGCATCTACTAAGGTTGAGCATTTTGGAATCCTAGGAAATGCGTTAAGCGCGTACCTTAGTGAATCTCGGTTGGATACCTTTTCTCCGAGATTCGTGAGCCCGGGCATTAGCTCCTTGATTCTTGAGTGGATGTGTGCAACGGTTTCACCTTCTTCTAACTGAAGGTTGCTGATATGATTCCGGAGCAAGTCCCGTCTTGTTAGTTTTGCCTCCGAGGTTCCTTCTGTAGTTCTAGGAATTTCGCCCAGAGCTCCTTGGCTGACTCGTAGACTCTGATACGGTTGACTTCTTGAGGTTGTAAAACACTAAGAAAATGAAATTCTACTTTGTCATTTGCCATGAAGTCAGCTTGCTCCTTCTTCGTCCATTGATATTCTTCTTTATCTTTCGGGGCTACGAAACCATATTTCATAATGATTAATAATTCAAAATCTATTTTAAAAAATACCTCCAGCTTCTTTTTCCAGTTCGTGAATTCACCCTCGAACTTTAGTGGATGGATGCTCGATCCGGCCATCTCGTGTACTTCGTTCTGTGGTTAATCCTCCTGAAGCGAACCCGCTCTGATATCACTTGTAAGACAATTGGCAGCAGGCTAGAGAGAGGTGAATAACCCTGACAAATAAAAATAACCTTTCTCGAATTTATGGCTTAATTAATATAACACTTGCATAAATAAAATAAATGACTGAAAGAAAAGAGTCACGAAAGGGTTACTTGGTTACAACCGGGGAGGTTGTTAATCCAAGGAAGTTGGAGCTCAGTAAACAATCTCCTTCAGGCGGAGAAGCCTCTTACAATAGTTGAAGTACTCAATTACTGAATAAAACAAAACTAGAATAAATCACCAGTATTTTTTTGAATCTCTTGGACCAGGGTTGTATTTATAGTCCTGGTCGGGGCGCCTGAAAGGTTCCAAGCCCTTGGAATGGGATAGAATTATATCCCCGATGCAACGATTAAACACCACATCGATTTCGCTAAAGTTTGGATTCCAAGCACCCCGGACTGGTCCGAGCGCCCAGACTGGTTTGAGCGCCCAGACTGGTCTGAGCGCCCAGACCAAAGAAGTCAACATAGTTGACTTTTTTCATCAGGATCTTTCGCTCCGATTCCGCTCACCTCTGTCCGGGTCTTCCGCTCGGGCTCCGCTACCTTGGGTGATTTTGATCATCCGAAATAGGGTTCACCCGAACCCAACTTCTGGCCTTCTCGAGCAACCTTCTGCTCCGGCTTCTCGTCCCTTGGAAACGCCGCGTCTCCTTCTCATCCACCCGCGTACTCTTCCACAGCACCTCGTCTCTAAGACACACCGATCCTGTCGGTTCTCTCCCGTGTCATCCTTCTCACTAGTTGTATCTTTTGTTCGACTTCCTATGCTCCTAAATTCCTATATACTTAGATACAAAATTAAACCTAATCGAATTTAATTTAACTTATTTAATCATATCAAAACTATCTAAGTAATCCTAATAATCTTGATCTCAACTTTAAATTTCATAATATCTTGATCATCCATCGACATGATATGAATATTTATATATGTAGATAAAAAGTATTTAACCAGAGACAAGAGAGCACATGATTGAATGTGGCATTTGATAAATTTTAAAATGGGTGAATTTAAAAAATTGATGTGAAATTGTGGTGCTAGGTTCTATAGGCTTAAATCGATGGATCCACGTGGCTGAATGATTTATTTTTCTTTTTTGAATTTTGGTGCGTTCAAAAAATTGAACACGTATCCACATTTATTATAATATCATTTAGGGGGTGTTTGATTCTTTCCTATGAATAAGAATCGAAATGAGAATTATTATATTGTGGAATGAGAATGAGTATGAGTATGTATATCACTCTTAAAAATAATATTTTGTTAGTTACATATTTTCTATCGGAATAAATCAAAATTTTCTTTTTTACCCTTAAAGAAATAAGAGAAAAAAATAGATGTGAGAGAAAGATGAATGTGAGAGAAAAATATAATGAAAGAGAATGATGAGAGAGAAAGTGTGATGAGAAAGAATAAAGAGAGAGAAAGTGTGATGAAAGAAAATGAGAAAAGCAAGTGTGATAGGAGAGAGCATGATGAGAGAGAAAATATGATGTGAGAGAAATTATGATGGGAGAGGATGAAGAGAGAAAATGTAATGAGAAAAAAATGAGGAGTGTATGATGAGAGAGATTAAGGAGAGAGAAAGTATGATGAGAGAGAAAGTGTAATAAGAAAAAAGAGAACAGTGAGTGATGGGAGAGATTGAGGAGAGAGAAAGTATGATGAGAGAGAAAGTGTGTTGAGAAAAAAAAATGAGGGAGTGTGATAAGAGAGATTGAGGAGAGAGAAAGTGTGATGAGAAAAAAAAATAAAAGAGAGTGTGATGGGATAGATTGAGGAGAGAGAAAGTATGATGATAAAAAAAAAGGAAGAGAGTTCGATGGAAGAGATTGCGGAGAGAGAAAAATGATGAGAGAGAAAGTGTAATGAGAAAAAAAAATAAAAGAGAGTGTGATGGGATAGATTGAGGAGAGAGAAAGTATGATGATAAAAAAAAAGGAAGAGAGTTCGATGGAAGAGATTGCTGAGAGAGAAAAATGATGAGAGAGAAAGTGTAATGAGAAAAAAAAATAAAAGAGAGTGTGATGAGATAGATTGAGGAGAGAGAAAGTATGTGATAAAATGATGAGAGAGAGAATATAATGAAGTGATATGAAAGAAAAAATAAATAAATATATTTTGATATTTGATATTAAGAGAGAAAATTTTAGTTTCATGTCAAGGGTATTTTTAGAATAAAGGAATATTTTGATTGATGAAAATAGGGTAATGACTCATTGAAGAGGAGGTACATGAGAATAAGTTATTACTCAATTTCAAATATTCATTCCCTTATTTATATTCCTATTCTTATAATCCAAATATTAATAATAACAATTAATAATTTTTATTCTCATTTCCCACTCTTATTCCCCTAAAACTCCTAGATATTATAATCCTCGCGTGGATGCTCTGGTACATATGTTGACCATCAATCACGATTTCTACGCAAATCGTCGAGCTGTTGAAAACTTTGACGTATTAAAGGAGTTAGTAGGTTTTGGACAGCCTCGCTCATCATCTGCAGTGTAAAGAAACAGAGAATGCCGGCCACTGTCTAGGGCTTCATTATTTCCTTCTTCTGTCCTTTCCTCTCTCCGTCAATTTAATTTCTTGAAGAAGCTTCAGAAGAAGAAGAAGATCCATTTTTGTTCTCCTTCCTCCCACCTTAATTTAGTAGAGTAATAATGGCTTCCAAGGATGAGGAGAGCAAGCCATCTTTTTTCTTCTTCTTCCCTTCTTCTTCCTTCTGTTCTTCTCTCCTCTTCGGCTTCCGCTGCGTCGTCTTCGTCTCCCTCTGCTACCTCCTCTGGCTTCGCTTCCTCTTCCACACCTTCCCGCTGCTGGCTCCGACCCGGTCCGGTCGCGGCAGCCAGTTCGGCCGCTCGCCGCCCGCCACCTGCGACCCTTCCATCGCGCGCTTCTACACTCATCGCCTCCACCCGCGCTTCAACGCCGACATCGTCCAGCGCTGCCTCTCCCGCTACGCTTGCTGCGGAGTCGACTGTCCCAACGTCGGCCACTCTGGCCTCGGCCGCCCGCTCCTCCGTCTCCCGGCCGACGCTGACGTCGATCCCGACCTCACGTCCTGGTATGCCACACACCCGCTCTCCGCCGAGGTCATCTTTCACGCCCGTGTCGAGCGCCACCCCTGCCGCACCACCGACCCGGCCGCGGCGGAACTCTTCTACGTCCCCTTCTTCTCCGGCCTCCACGCTGCTACCAGCTTCCGGCCGAAGAACAGAGACGCCCTCGCCGTCGAACTCGCCGAGCACCTCAACTCCCTCTCCGCCTTCCGCCGCCGCGGCGGCCGCGATCACTTCCTCGTCGTCGGCCGTACCTCCTGGGATTTCATGCGGAAACCGGCCTGCCCTGATTTCGGCGCCAACCACGGCCTGCTCCTCCTCCCGGAGGTCGCCAACATGACCGTCCTCACCGTGGAGCGCCATCCCTGGGAGGGACGCAACCAGTTCGGCATCCCCTATCCCTCCTACTTCCACCCGCGGACGGCGGAGGACGTAGCGGACTGGCAGGCGGAGCTCCGCCGGTTCGCTCGGACCCGGAGCTTCCTGTTCGCGTTCGTGGGCGGGTGGCAGCCTGGCTCGGACAAGGCGGCGGTGCGGACCTCGCTCATGGCCCAATGCTGGAAGTCAAACCGGTGCCTACCGGTCCACTGCGAACCGATCCTGCACAAGTGCGATGACCCGGGCCGGATCCTAGACGTGATGCGCCGGGCTGACTTCTGCTTGCAACCCCCCCGGTGAGTCCTTCACTCGGCGGTCCACCTTCGAAGCGATCCTGGCCGGTTGCATTCCGGTGTTCTTGTCCGAGCACTCTGCCTACTCGCAATATCAATGGTACCTGCCGGCCCGACCGGAAGACTGGTCGGTCCTGTTGAAACCGGACCAATGGGATCGAGTCGAGGAAGTGCTAGCTCGGATTCACAGTAATGCGGTTGCAAAGATGAGAGACACAGTGATTGAGCTCATTCCTAGGATCTCCTACGCTCATCCGGACTCAAGTGTAGGGTTTCAGGACGCGGTCAATATTGCTCTCATTGAGCTCACCAAGCGAGTTCGATCAAATCAAGATGGTTTGTGAAGATAGTCTCAATAGCCAATATTTCTCGTCTCTTCGAGTATTCTGAACTAAATGTAGGTTGGTGGAAATGAAACAAGGGACATCGAAGATGATGCAAGAACAGCGACTCTGGTAAACGGAGCTTCAATTGGAAGAATTCAGGGCTTTCTGAATTCATTTTGCAAATTGCAAGTACAACCAAGCAACATGGATATATATATTATCAGCCAACATAAACAGCAGCATTAGGAGGATTCTCTTGAAAATCAGATGCGTTTGGTCTTTCCCTAAAATCCTGCAGCTTTAAATGCTTCATTGTCTGGCCTTACATTCAGCCTGAAAGCAAGAAATGAATGCCTATGAATCAAAATTTAATATGATATTTTGCCTTAATATCCCAGTAATGTTCTTGTCTTTCAAATTTGCTCAAACTAACATTTCTAGATACACATTTATAACAGTGAAAACCAGTCAATTACTCTTCCAGGTTCTACCTGACAAAAATTAATCCTGCTGTGATTATTGATTTATATGAAATCAAATGGCCTAAAAGTGTCTCTCATCATTTTATAAACAAACAAAGAAAGAAGTCATTATTTCCCACGACTTCTGTTAATATTAATGTTCAGAATTACTCACCTTTGCAAGAAAATTTGGTATTTTCTATGTAAGAAAATGCCACCAAATGTTCAATCACTTGGCAAAATGACATTCAAAAACAATTCACAGCAGATCAGTATGGAGAACTTGTTTTGAATCTTGGGTGTTACAATTAGACTCATTGCTTGCTTAGTAAAACAAAGTGAATCAAGTAAGAACAACAAGCTACTTAGATAATATAGATGATACTCCCTAAGCGGTGGAGAATATAGCTAATAACAGCAAGCTTGATTTCTCGATTGGATAAAGGGCAAACTTAGGGAGACAAAAAAAATGCGTTCTTTGAATTTCAAATGGAGTATTAATAAATATAAGCTCATCTGATGTGTATCATACAATTGAGACAAATTTTAAGGAACTTACCTATGCTTTCCTCAAAGCAAGCACGAGTATCTGGAGAAAAGAGAGTTGGTGATCAAGTGAATGAATGCTATGAGTAATGAACAAATGGTATGCACATATGGGTACCCATTAACCAAGTTCTGCTATCAGGAATATACTGGCCACAAATAACCTATCTAGTTGATAAATATGACATATCTGGACTCGATGCACTTCAAATTGTCACCAAAAATTGTTGCTAGAAAATAACAGAAAGATAGCAAACCTGCTACTGTCGATAAGAGAGGCTCTACTGGATGTGGTTCTCCCTCTCAAGAATGCTCTAGCATACAGTTCTAAAAAATGTTTCACATGATAAAGATGTTGAGACAAATATTAACTGTATTTACAGCAAATATTATAAAATACAAAATAAGTGCATATTTTCAACCATCGGAATACTTTCGACTACACGTTCATAGAACAAATAATACAAATAGCCTTGTTGATTAGTGTACAGTTCATAATACAAATAGCCATGTCACTGGAACACGTTATATACAGATGATCTAGAGGTCCATAACATTTTCCATCCTCGTTGACACAAAAAGGTACAAATGATCCATCAGGCAAGGAACAAGCTCTAAGTGCAGGATTGGCAAACCTTTCGTGCTTTCTAATGGAACACCGGCTGCAATGCCAGAAACCTCATCTTTTGTATGAACATAACCAAGAATAGATATGAAGGTGTTGCAAGATGCATGAGCCAGAATCACATCCATTACTGCTTACTGCTCTTCTGCGGTGAAGTCTGGTTCAGGTGGCTTCTGCAGCAACATAACAGGCAATCTTTCCTGCAACCTTGCCTTGCGAGCAACATTTCGTCTTAGGGCACGTAGTGCATTCACTGCAAATCTGGAAGCGTAAATAGTCGCGCCAAGACTTGGTGTAGCAGCGTTATCCTTCACAATGGCTGCCTGCAGCCTGTCCTCTTCTTCACGCAGCGATTCCTCTAGCTTCTTTCTCGAGTAGCGGCGCCAAGCTGCCTGTATAAAGCAAGCAGCCCATGTTCTCCACTGCTGTGAATAGAACCTAAAAGTATGCCTCAGTTTCTTGCTGTGTAGCTTCCTGAATTGGGATGCAACAAATTTCAAATCATCAGCTATTAGAGCAAAGGCTTCAACCTCCGACACGGCCTTTACCGTCCTAGTGGAGGTGGGTAGACTAGAAGCTGAGTGTGGGTCTAAAGCCCATGTTAGAAGCTCTTCACCACAGAAATCTCCTTCCGTCAAGTAATCTGAGTTGAAAAACCCAGTCCTCCCACCATTAGTCGTCACACTAAGCAGTTTTCCTCTCATGATGAAGAGCATTTCATCAACCGGGTCTCCCTCGCGAATAATGCAGCTGCCTTCAGTGTAGAGAACAGGTTTCAGACAGTCGCACAAAGCATCCATGAGTTGATCATCCATTAGTTCAAACATAGGAACCTACAAAACAGCAAAAACAAGAAAAAAAAATTATCTTGCAAACTTGAAAAATTAACAGCTCTTAGTTAGAATAACGATTCCAGGATAATCAAATATACTGAGAAGCTTATACTTAATCCCTCCCTAACATGCCTTGGCTTATATCAGGTGTTGGTGGTGACTGGTGAATATGAAAAACAATAGGAAAGTAACTTACCCTCTTCAGTAGTGCTAAACAGAGATGACGTTTTATGTCCCTTCTTAAGTCCTTGGGTAAGTTTTGAAGAAGATGCTCTTCATCAACCCCTCTTGTTTCTTGCCATCGGTATTGCTCATGACGACGTATTCGCTCCCTCAAGTTCTCTGGAAGTAACCGATGAGACATCCATTGCTCTGCATCTTGCCTTTTAACCCTCATTTCTTCTATTCTCACAGTGGTTGATTGCAAGTAAGTCTGTAATATCAGCAGATCACTTGTTTAATGTACCAATAAGAGATGTAATGCACGTGAATAAACCTCACGTCTTAAAATAAAGAACCCAGACATAAATATATGCTTATTGGTGTTGTGCTACTTCTCTTTTAGTGCTTTGCAAGAAGGAGAGCACAAGAGTAAGTTATTATTTTTTGATCTAAAAGTCACGGGTTTGAATCCTAGAAACAACCTCTTACAAAAAGCAGGATAAAGCTGCGTACAATGGATCCTTCTCCGGACCCCGCATAACGGGAGCTTCGTACACCAGGTTGCCCTTTGGTGTTGTGCTAGTTCTCTTTTTAGTTTGAATAAACAAATAGATGATATTTCATGCCTTAAAAATGCTTATTCATCAATTTCCACAAGCAAGAACTGATGCACTTAAATATAATCAAACACCAAGTTTTGCATGACCAAAGTTGAAACAAATACTATCATATTGATCATTGAAACAGAGTACCTGCATATTGCCAATAAGAAGTGAAAACAAGACAAGCCCAGAAATGGAGACGAAAACAGCAAATAAGATCTCCCACAAATAAGTACTGGTTTGCATATTTTGTCCAAGGGCACTGCAGGATATCAAGCATAAAACCAGTTAAGTCAGAATATATAGATTCCAATCCAATGCCTTTGGAAAAAAAGATTGCATGTGCCAACAAACTTCATATGATCAACAATGAGATAGCCATAACAAAATAACTTTAGGTTAAAGGAGCTCCATTGTAACCATTTTGAGTAGATAAGATAGACATAAACTGAATATAGAACAAGAAACAGAAGTAAACTAAACTATAAATCATCAAAGAAAAAATATTTAACAATAAAAAGTCAACCTCAGCTCAAAGCCTAGTAGCAAACTGAGACTAGTGAGTTAGTTTAAATTTTTCTTACTCACATTTCTCATTATTCTCTTAGAATTGATGTTTAACCCTTAGTATCATTTTTGTCTAAAAAAAAAATTCATCAATTTACCACAATTTCCAAAGACAAATTAATAACTTTCTTCTTGTATTGCCCTCCCTCTTTGCTGTAATAGATGACAAAACTTCACTTGTTTCCTTTCTAACATCTCTTTTTACTCATTCTCTCACAATATTTTCTTTTTATCTTTTTCTAATGTGTAACAAGCTGGGTATACATATATTGGTGTGATCAGTTCTCTTTTCATTTAGCAATATCCTAATCGTATTAATTTGAGCTTGCACATGGATTATAGTAATTGTAAAATTCAGTACCAGCAACCTAGAAATAATCAAGTCAAAACTAAAGAGAATATTTCTTTATAGGTACCTCAAATTTTGTAAGCCCCACCAAAAGCAATAGAAGAACTTTTCCAGAAAGTTTATTGGCTTAACAATGTCTAATTGAAGAGCTTGAAGGTAAATGCCAAAGTCAAAGATTTCAGGATTAGGAGGGGTAATAGGACAATTAGCAGATATGAAATCCGTAATTATGCGGTCTCTTTCTCCATTACTACAGTACCAGGAAGTAGTGTTACAATTTTGTGTACGGCATGCGTGCCTCCAACAAGAATCTTCTCGTTCAATGGAAAGAAAGTACCAGAAAGCCCCGAGTACCTGAAAATATTTTAGTAATAAGATTACTGAAGGCTTTAAAACTTACAACCACATAATTACCCTGCACTAGTCAAATTTTCAGAATCCACCAGCTTTCTGGAAGATTCGAGTGCACAAAAAACAAATTAAACCAAGCCATTTTTTAACTTAAGGTAGGAAACAGACAAGATCAAAGAAAATTTTAATAATTTAATAAAAACTGGTTTAATTGGTTTGAATATTACTAATAATATAGTTTTGCAAGGATCTCAATAAAGTAAAAGGCCCAAGTAGCTGAGCCCAAAATGTAGAGGCAAACGTTGATCGATGGTGATGATAGAATTAATATAGTCAAATGAGGACAATACCAGTGTGGATAAATTAATCACTGAAGAGAAAAAATCATAAATAAGGTTATCATCAGCCAAACATACTTCACGCACAATAAAAAAAATTAAAAGATTATGAAGAACCAAAAGGTGATTAGCCGGAACATTTTAAACATGCAGAAAACCAGGTGATCCTGTCCGAGTGCTGAGTTGACGGTCGCTGGGGACGTGGTGCTCTCGTTGACTCCGCGCAGCCCTGGGAGTGACGTAGACCTTCGGCGAGAACTTGGAGGCACAAAACCGAGCCGGGAAGGGGTTCCCGGCGACGACCCTCCAGCGCTCAAGTCAGCCTCCGACAGCAAGAAATCGAAGTAGAATGACGAGAACTGTAGCTACAGTGATGAATCGTCCATATCTCCGTTGGAGTCTGGGGGTCCTTAAATAGGGCTCCCTGAAGGCACGTGCACGTTTACCGAAACGTGCACGTCTCTCAAAGCATACCTGTAATGAGTGTGTCAGAAAAGCGTGTCTGACACCATACATCAATAGCGCAAGCATATCCCTGACGTGACAGCGGAAACTTTCGTCGTACGATTCTCTGTCTGATCCGACCGCCTACCATGCTGCCTGTCGGCGACACTTGTCTCGAGGAAGATAGAGTTACCTGCCTCTTTTGTCTCATACCAAGCCGGACGGAAGAACCGCTCGGCTAACGTCGCAGTTGGCCGATCGGGACATCTGCTCAGCCAATCATACGAAGGCCTTAGCGCTGCTCGTACGAACGGGAGAACCTTAGTGGCCACGGTTCCCGTTCGATCGAGATGAAGATCGCTCAGCATTCATCCCCTGCTGTTAAGCTGTGCTAGTCACTTGTCGGGCGTCAGGAGCTCGGGCCCAAGCCGAGCCGATCTATTGAGATGCCGGGTCAGCTTTCCGGCGATCGGGGAGGTGATTCGCCCGATCGGGCTGTTAGGATGTATACTAAAAGCCTAGCTTTTGGTATAAACATTTATCTAGAAATAAGAATCACATTGGTCAAATGTCTACATTTATGATAAATATAGTTGTTCAATTAATTTATATTGTAGATAACATGATGTGTGGTGTCACACATAGAGGATCATGTTATCAGTACCTTATAAATTATAAACAGTAGCTCACGACCATGATGGAAAGGAATAAACCATTGGAAGGTCGTAGTGTAATTAGGTATTAGTTTATCTTAACTATATAATTACACTAGTACACTTAGAGTGTATTGAGTAGGACCATTAGAGGTCGTTTCTTTTATACTGACTTTATAAAGGAACAAAGACCTCAGTTATTATGGAAGTGTGTGCTCTTAATCCTAATATAATAACAAACACATATATTTGATATTTATTTCTTTAATTTATCAATGGGTGAGATTTAGTTCGATAAATCAATAAGCCCGATAAGTTGGGAAATGATATCACTTATAGTGTGTGTTGTTGATTATAGAAGGAAACTGTGTCCTAGTGATCTAGGTTGAGAATGTCCCCAAGAGGAGTTAAACCCTGCAGGTGGACTTAGTCCGACATGACGATGAAGTTGAGTGGTACTACTCTTGGACTAAGATATTAATTAAATGAGTTGTCAGTAACTCACTTAATTAGTGGACATTCGACATCTTAAACACAGGGAGACTAACACACTCATAATAAGGAGCTCAAAATGTAATTTGGGATTAGTGCGGTAGTTCAATAATAGTTCTCTAGTGGAATGAATTATTATTGATAAAATTAAGTTGTGTGTTCGGGGCGAACACGGGATGCTTAATTTTATCGGGAGACCAAAACCAATTCCTCCTCTCGGTCCCTATCGTAGCCTCTTAATTATAGAGTACTATACCCACCTTCATACCCATCTTATAGGGGTCGGCCAAGCTAGCTTGAGAACCAAGCTAGGGCCGGCCAAGCCTTGGTCCATGGGTGGCCGGCCCTAGCTTGAATTCAAGCTTAGGTGGCCAACCCAATTAAAATAAAAAGGAATTTTATTTTTAAATTTTTCTTATGTGGATAACATGATTTAAAAGAGAGTTTAAAAATTTAAATCTTTCCTTTTATAAGATTCTACAAAAGATTAAGAGAAGAGTTAAAATCTCTTTCCTTATTTGTAGATTAAAAGGTTGATTTTAATTTTGGTAAAAACTTTCCTTTTAATTATGTTCATGATTTAAAAGAAAGTTTAAAAATTAAAAATTCTCTTTTATTAGTTTCTACAAAAGATTAAGAAAAGATTTAATATCTTTTCTTATTTGTAAATTGAAAGGAGATTTTAATTTTTAGAGATAACTTTCCTTTTTGGAAATTATCCACATGTTTAAAAGAAAGATTTTAATTTATAAAATTTCTTTTTATTAACCAATCATGAAGGGATTAAAATTATTGGAGAAATTTTTATAAATTTCTAGAAACAAATTAGGAAGTTTTAATTTTTGTTTTAATTAAAACTCTCCTTGTTTTGGGGAAAGAGGTGGCCGGCCAAATAAATTGGAGAAGAGAAAATTATTTTTAATTAAATAAATTTTCCTTTTCATGGCAAAAGAATTAAGGAAGTTTTTATTTAAATTTCCTTATTTGCCAAGACCAAGAATTATAAAAGAGGGGGTAGAGGAGGCTTCATGGTGAATAACTCTATTCTTTTTCTTCCTCTCTTTTCTTCCTGGGTGTGGTCGGCCCCTAGAGGTTCCCCTTCTCCTTCTCTCTTCTCCTTCTTGTGGCCGAGACTTCATCATCTCTTGGAGGCATAGAAGTGGCCGGATCTAGCTTGGAGAAAAGGAGAGAAAGGAGTCTTGTTTCTTGCATCCCTTGGAGCTTGGTTGGTGGAAAAAGATCTTCATCTTTTGGAAGCTTTGTGCTTGGCCGAAACTTGAAGAAAGGAGAAGAAGGTGCTTTGGTGGTTTCTCATCTCGGAAGATCGTTGCCCACACAACGTCCGAGGTTAGAAGAGGAATACGGTAGAAGATCAAGAGGTTTTTCTAAAAGGTATAACTAGTATTTTTCCTTTCCGCATCATACTAGTTATTTTTGGAAATAATACCAAATACAAGAGGCATGCGATTCTAGTATTTCGAATTTGTTTTCGATGTTGTGTTCTTTTGTTTTTTTTCCCCTTGTGATTTGATTGTTCTTTTCGGTTGACCTAAAGTTATTTAAGGAAATTAAATATTAACTTTCCTTAAAAGGCTTTGTCTAGTCGGTGGTGGTTGTTCTCATATCCAAGAAGGTCATGTGCCTCGCCACGTCAGTACTGGGAGCTAATTTTGGAAACTAATATTTAATGAAATTAATAACCTAGGTGATTTGGATCGAACGTGTTAAGTTCCACAGGAGATCCGAGTCTAAACCTAAAAGAACAAATAGATTAAACTTTGGATCAAATGCGTTAAGTTCCGCATGCGATCCAAGTTTAATTTAAAAGAACACATGGTAGCTAGGAAAAGGTTCAGATCTTTGTATAAAATTTTTGTACAGTGGAGCCATTAGGTTTTCCGAGTAGCAACTAACACGGGCACCTACAGGGTGTTGACCACCTTGACCTCCTGTCGGTCGGCCCCACAGGGTGTTGACCACCTTGACCTCCCGCCGGACGACCCCACAGGATGTTGACCTCCTGCGGGTCGGCCCCACCCCCTTTACCACCGGATCACCAGGAAAGCACAAAAACAAAGAAGCCTAAAAGTTGATTAACAGAGAACATTGTTGTTATATGTTGAAATCCACACAATCAAAATCAAAGTTATAGTGAAAAGTTTAGACTTATCTATCCTAAGGAAAAAAAAATTGAAGGTTATTTTGCAGTAGCTAATTCATAAGTAGGATAATAAAAAAGTCAAGGGAAAACAAAGTATTTGAAACTTGGAGCTTACATGGCTCGCAAGCATGTAAAGAAAAAGATTAAAAGCTGCCCCTGCCCATGCTGTTTCAGCAATTATGCCAGCAGATCTTGTGACTTCCAAATACAGTGGTATTATCCTGACAAGTCTGGGTACATACTGCAATATGACAATATACATCAACAGTGTCTTTGAGTCCAATGAAGCTGACCCTTTCAATCGTGGCATTATTACCAATATAACAATCTGAACAACAAAAAGAAATTAGAGAACAATTAAACTACAATTCCTTGTAACTACAGAATAGCTAGTTTCCACACACAAAACATACACTGTACTCTCCAATCTCATGAAGATAAGATATTATATGCAGTAGATTTTAGTGAACGAGGTCAAGAAAAAAGATACAATATCAAAGCATGAAAGTAGTTGAAACCAAATAACTAGATATGCATTTTTTTTCTTTATGAATCAACCATTGTAAAAAAAATACAAATATGTCTTGCAAAGAAATGATTATGCCCAACCATCCAATGAAAAAAGCAAAGTTTGAATAACAAAGAACACTTGCAATCAGGTAGAGGAGAAAGCTGATGAGCAGCCAGAAAACCCTGGACAAATTATAATCTTGTCTCACACATTTAACCTAATATTGATAGGATCCGTGCAAAGATGTTCTCAGAAAAAAACTAATCCACTAGAGAATTTTGTAAAAGTTCAGTGAAACAAGTTACTGAAGAACAGATATTTAAATGCAACCAATTAGTTATAATCTTGTGAAGGGATTCAAGGGGTAGAAAGAGACCAAAGTACATATTGGTTAAAGTGATGAAAATGATTTAATTAATCTGAATATTACTAGTTATATACTCTTGTATAGAATTTCATGGAGGGATGGGATTGAAGTAACCTAAATTGATGTGACCTGATTATGAATATATGGTATGACCATATTGATGTGCGTAGATTATATACACTTTTATGCATGTTTTGATGCACACCTACTTGTACTTCATGCATATAATCTATGTTTATTGCACCCTATTTCATTATAATGTCGTACTTCCATTATATTCGGTTCGGAGATCTACTCTTTGCTTGTTTTGATTGATAGAACGCAATTTAGAGTGAAAACGGAACAAAAGATGCACATTGGAGCGAACATAGAGAACATCAGCTCAGGCCGTGTGAAACCACAAGGCCATATGTCCTCTCCCGTATCAAAGCAAGCACACGACCGTGTGAACTCCAGAAGAGAAGAAGACCATGGTCGTGTGAATTCACACGGCCATGTGGACTTTCCAGAGCAGAAGCAGCACACGATCGTGTGACTTCACACGGCCATGTGGCCTAACATAGGAAAAGAAGAACACGGGCGTGCAACTCCACACGGCCGTGCAACCCATCCAGAGGCCAAGCTAGGCACGGCCGTGTGGATCTACACGGCCGTGTCACGGAGGCAGACCTTGGCCGTGTGGATTCCACACAGCCGTGGCACGAGTCGTGTGAAGCCCGTGCCCAACCCTATTTAAGGGGCCTTTTCTCCCTTTTTGAGAAATCTTTGGCTTGGGGTTCATCCCCATTCCTTGGGGAGAAGGTTCTCCCCTTGGGAGAATCCTAGATCTTCCGTCTTTGCCGATCTTCACTGATCCGTCCACCTCCGGAGCAAGGCAACGCCTCCAAGGGCGTCACACTTTAAGGATAAGCATTCTCTTCTCTTTATCTTCATGTATTGAGTTTTAGTTTGCTTCTTTCTTCGTCATTGGATTGTAATCCCTTGCTATAAAGTAGATTCTCTATATCTAGGGTGTAGGGAGTAATTGAGATGTGTTGTGATGTATGAACTATGTATTTAGACATTCCCTTGCTATAGAGTAGATTCTCTAGATCTAGAGTGTAGGGAGTAGTTGAGATGTGTTGTGATGTATGAACTATGTATTTAGACATTTTCCTATGCAATGATGTGTTTATATCATGCTCTATGTGTGTTGTGTCTTGTATGTGTTTGATGAAATTTGTGTGATGTCAATTCATGTAAATGTAAAGGATTTGTCACTATGTTAAGGTTGCTACTGACTGGATAACCGAGGGATCCTTAGTGACAGAGGATACTCATTCAACCGGACATATATGCCCTTAGTGATAGAGGGCATCGATATGTATCTACTTTCTAGAGTCAAAAGATCTTAACATAGGGACTAATCCTTGTTAGGGCATTCCAGTGCTACCGTTAGGAAGTACATTAGATAACTCTAGGAATGTATGACCGGGGGTTGTGATAGAGGGTAACCCTTTAACCAGACTTTCTAGAGTTGCTTCTTTACTTAATGGCGTTAGGACTTGGTAGACTCTCCGGTGCGACTTTCGCGGGGTTGTACCGGACTTTAGTTAGAATCCCTACATGAGTATAAGCATAGAGTTAGGTAGATAAACAATAATACATAGGGGCATTAAGTAGCATCATAACGAAATCGAAATCCTAGAATCTATCATCCTTCCTTCCTTCACTACGTTCATTCTCTCCCTCTCTACTCTCCCTTGACTTTCTCTCTCTTCTCTCTTCTCTTTTTTTTCCTAGCATTTGTGAACGACCTTCCGATTGTCTAGATAATTCGTTGTGCGAAGTTAACTAGTGTTTAATTAACAGTCTTTGTGGGATCGATATTTTTATTACTACTTGCGGTTCATAACAAGTTTTTGACGTCGTTGCCAGGGACTGTTTTCGATTAACATTAGTTGATTAGCATATAAGTTACTCTAGACATTTTTCTTTTTCCTTTTGCATTTTCTTTCTTGTTTCTATTATACATTTTATTTCTTATCTTTAATTCTGCATTTCTAGCTTTCCTTATAATTTTTTAAAATATCATGTGCACTAACATGTCAAGCAAAGCTTCGAGAGAATTTTTCACACCCATGAGCGCAAGAGCAAGATCTCCCATTGATGAAAATTATGATTCAAATGATGATCAATTTGAGTTCCATTGTAGAGTGTATGGTAGCACGTCTTATCCAACTGCTATTTGTCACTTCTTTAAAAAGCTGCTAATACTCCGGAACTTCAGTATTTGGTTCAACCTCAATATCAAGATCCATATGAGTAAGTTCCTAATACTTATGGCTATGACTGGGGAGATCATCAAATTCAGAACCTTCAACCCTAGCTAATTCCATAGTAGAGTGAGCAATCATTATCCCAACAACAGAACCCTAACCTGCCTCAACATTACAATCAATTTTGGATGGACCATCAAAATTTAGACTACAACTGTATACAAAATGTTAGAGCATATTTTTCAAGTAAATCAGAGTCCGACAGAGTTTCAAGATGATCCCAAGACCCAAATACTGCTGCTCCAAGTCAGATGAAGACCACAACACAAGATTCTGAAGAGTTAATGGTGCAACGAGGGATCCTAGCTCTACGAGTATTACAACAAATTTCTAATAATGTTGTTGATCCTTCTATTAATGATATTGACATTAGTGCACTCTTCACTGCTTCTAAAGCTATTGATGTTGTGGATAAAAGTGTCGGGACATCATCCCAAGAATCACCTCCTCACACAACCAATTGACACTATGGAAGTTGTTAGAATAGAATTGGTTGATGATAAATATGTAGGGACTTGTGCAATGGAAGTAAAGCCCCAAGAATTGTTGGTGCAATTTCCAGTAGGTCAAGGTTGACCTAGTTGACCAAGCGTAAACCTTGGTCATGGTTTCGATGTTTGACAATACAGAAAGACATGTAGACATGGACAATGCAGGTGCAGTTGTCCATGCGGAGAGATACTGATCAGGGTCTGATCAGGTTGGATGAAGAAGAGTCAAGTAGGTCAAGGTTGACCGGATACTTGACTGGGGAGTCCTAACTGGGATGTTAGGTAGTTCGGAAAGTCCTGGTGAGTGAAGCCAGGCAGTCAGGAAATCCTGGTGAGTGAAGCCAGGTGAAAATCCTAGTGAGTGAAGCTATGTGAAAGCAAAAAGTCCTGGTGAGTGAAGCCAGGCAGTTCGGAAAGTCCTGGTGAGTGAAGCTAGAAATCCTGGTGAGTGAAGCCGGTGAAAATCCTAGTGAGTGAAGGTAGGTGAAAGCAAAAGTCACGGTGAGTGAAGCCGGGCAGTTGGAAAGTCCGGTGAGTGAAGCCAGGCAGTGAGGTAAGTGAAGCGCGGTGAAAATCCTAGTGAGTGAAGCTAGGTGAAAGTGAAAGTCCGGTGAGTGAAGCCGCGGTGGGAAAGTCCCGGTGAGTGAAGCCGGGCGGTTGGAAAGTCACGGTGAGTGAAGCCAGGTGAAAAATGAGTGAAGCGCGGTGAAAATCCTAGTGAGTGAAGCTAGGTGAAAGTCACGTGAGTGAAGCGGCGAGGACAAAATCCGGATGGATCGAGGCGATCGGACACGGTGTTGTGAAGGTCAGTAGGTCGAGGGTGGCCGGATGCTGCACGAAGAAAAGTCTAAGTGGGTCGAAAGGATTATGACACTTGGTAGAGAAGCTCATAGGTCGAGGGTGACCGGATGCTAAGCATGAGATACCAATAGGTCGAGGTTGACGGATATTGGTTTGGAAGGCGTGGGACTTGGTTTGGGCAAAACCAAGAGTGGATCGATCGGTGGATCGATCGGTACATCAGGTTATCGATCGATGCGGTGACCGATCAAGTAACAAGATATCTCTTGTATGTTATCGATCGGTGCACCGTCGAAGCAACGAAGACAAAGAGAAAGGAGGATCGATGCGTGGACCGATCCGCATCTCTGATCGGTCCGGACCGATCGGAGACGATCGAGAGTTGGGCGAGTTCTTTGTGAAGAGTGCCGATCGGTCCGGGGACCGATCAGAGGAGTCTGATCGGTCCCAAGACCGATCGAGGAGGTCTCGGACCGATCAAGGTGGAGCTCGATCGGTCGGATATATCCGTTGAGATTCACGGGTATCTCCGTCTTCTTATTTATGCGCTGCTGCGAGTTGGCTATATAAAGGAGATCGAGGGCTGAATATTTTTTCTTCTTATCTTCTTCTTTTCTTCTTATTGTATTGTGATTTGAGCTCTGCTGAGCTCCGAAGCTTCGTGTGAGCTTCATCGGCTGGTTCCTGCTGTTGTAGGCGTCTTGTGAAGCTGCTGCTTCATCCAGTCGAAGAGAAGAAGGCAAGCTAAGTGTTGTTACATTTATGTTCTTAGCTTCTTGTTGTACTTGTACTTCTGCTTGCTGTTGCAAAGTTTGTGGCGAGGTTTCTCCACCCAGAAGGAGTGTTCATTAGCTGGTTCTCCGGGGTCTCATCCACCGACGGATTGGTAGGCTTCGTCCACCTTACGGACACGCCGAGGAGTAGGAGTTTATCTCCGAACCTCGTTACATCGCTGCGTATTGAGGTTTGATCTTCTTGTCTTTGTTTCTTTGTTTTATTTTCCGCTGCACTAACGTCAACTTGTAGAAAGAAACTAAGATTTGGGGTCGGCTATTCGCACCCCCCCCCTCTCTAGCCGAGTACGACGATCCTAACAAGTGGTATCAGAGCAAGGTTGCTCTTCAACGGATTAACACCCGAGGGAGCACAAGCTAGAGATGGATCAACTCGGAGAAGACATCACCATTCCACCTTTCTATGACCGCGACGACTTCGCGTATTGGAAGGTAAGAATGAGGTATTTTCTTATGACTAATCTTGAAAATTGGAGTTGTGTTCAATTAGGTTTCAAGCCTCCAATGGATAAGGAAGGAAAACCACTCGAGAAGAAGAAGTGGACAAGGGAACAAATCCACCATTCCACAATCAACGATGAGGTAATGAAAGTATTTGAATTCTCATTACCTAATGACATTCTATGTAAGATAGGTGGATACAACAATGCCAAGGAATTGGGGAACAACTTGGCTAAGTTCCATGAGGGGAACTCCACTTCAAGCCATGAAGAGGAGTCAAGTGAGCCAAGGAGTTCACATCATGGAGGGATGGATTTAGAAGTTGAGGGCTACTCAACATCTAAAGAAGAAGAGGAGGAGAGTTCCTCTTCAAGTTCGGAGCAAGGAGAAGAAGCTTCTACCTCGGAGGGATGAAGAGAGAGCTTACATCCCACCTCAACCCTAGGTAACTCAAGCAATTTAAGTTCTAGTAAATTGCATATATTATGCTTTGAGTGTAGGGAACTTGGACATTACAAGAGTAAATGTCCAAAGAGGGTTAGGAAGACTCCACCGGCACCAAAGATCAAGGGAGTCCCGATACGCAAGAGCAAGGAGCACGTGGTGTGCTTCCAATGCAAGCGAAGGGGACATTATCGGAGCCAATGTCCGAGGGGGAGGCAACCTCACAAGGACAAGAAGACGAGCACATCGATAGGGGGAGCTAAGGCAAACCCTAAGGTAATCTCTAAAGCACATTATTGCAATAATAATAAGACACATGCTAGTAGCCTTATTGCTATTGTTAATAATGGTAAGCATGATAACATTAGAAATCGATACACATGCTTAGGTGCCAAACATGTGAGCCTAGATAAGGATAACACTAGGAAAGTCAACCCTAGAATTAACCCATCTAAGGCTAAGGAAAACCTAGGTAGGAATCCCAAATCAACTAGACACATGCCTAGGAATGCCTCAAAGAAAAATGACAAATCAAGTCTTGAGGTATTAAAGAAGGAAAATCAAGTCTTGAGGTCAAGACTTGACATGTTAGAAAAGACCCTTAAAAATTTGGAAAAGTCAAATATAGGGTCTAAGGGGCAAAAACCAAAGCCCAAGGACATGAAAGGTTTGGGTCACAAACCTAAGTCCCAAGTGGTCAAGCACACTTATCACAATGTTCCATTAGATTATGGAACAAAATCTAGGACAAGGAAGACCATCACCAAGGTCACAAGGGGAGTCACCCCTAGAGTTGATCTTGATGAGTCCCAAATGACCAAGGCTTCAAAGCCTAGGAGGGTCATTAGAAGGGTTGCTAGGAAGTCATCCCTAGTGAAATTTAGTGAACCCAATGAGCTCCAATAGGTATTGGGTTCCTGGGGCGTGATTTCATCACGCTAGATTAGTTAGGGTGTGCCAACCTTACTTGAATAGGTAGTTAACCTAATCATGGCAAAAGGTGGCACTTTAGGATTTTTCAAGGTATAATCAAGCCTTGAAAATGAAATTAAGAATTATTCCTAAGGTGATTAGAATGTGCCAATCAAATTTGAGGAGTTTTCTAGAGTCAATCTAATTGGCACATAGTGATCTAAAAATCTTTGGTATAAGATGCTAGGTCTATTACACTTAGGAATATAGAACCTATGGCAAAATGATCAAAATTATCAAAAATGACAACTAAGGCTAGAATTAGGTATTTTCTATACCTTTATGTGCTATTTGTCATATATTGTTTGTCATATGCCATGTCATGACATCATATTTATTTTATGATCATTTAAAATGTCATGATAATGCTTAGGTTAGTTAAATGTCATGCTTTATTTAAGTTTCATACTTTATGTCATAACATCATGACATTGGCACATGTTTCCATTTATGATACAATTATATGTCATGTCATCATCTTGTGCATTAATGATCAATGAAATTGATTTAAAGACTAAAACACAATTTGATATGGAGATCAAATTGTTATTTAGAAAAATGCATGAGAACTTAGATTAAGCTAACCTAAACTCATATCTCACATCAAAATTGACTTGGATGTGTTTGATACACCTTAGATGTGTGTGAGATATTAGGATTGTGAGTTAGGATCAAGGTGCATAGTTCTTGTACCTAGATGAGCCTAATTCTAATTGGGGATCATAGGGAAAGCTTGTGTACAAGTCATGTACATTTAGCCCTAAGATTATGGTCCTAAATTGAAGGGTTTAAAATCATTTCAAAATTGATTTGAAAAACCTTGATAAAGCTTTTCTAGTGATAGCATTCATCATTGAGCAAGTTGAAACAAAGTTGAGTTAAACTTGAACTATTTCAAAGTTTTTCGAACTTTGTATCAAGTTTTGAAAATGGAAGTTATTTTCATCGAAAATTATTTTTCCGTGATAATATATGTTATGAGGAATGTATCCTCAAAGTTTTATAATTTCTGGAATTTTCTGGAATTTTGTAGGGGTTTCTGAATTTCGGAAGGAAATTCAGAAACTGATATCAGAGGTTGTGGACCGATCAGAAGGGAGTCTGATCGGTCCAGGCAGTTGTGGATCCAGGGAAGACCTGATCGGTCTGGTGACCGATCAGGGCGTGCCAGTTTCGACTGTGCTGTCTGAAATTTCTGAAATTTCAGCAATGAAGTTGGTGTTTTGGATTTCTAAAGGGTTGAAACTCTCCAAGACATTGTTGGTGCAATGGTCAAGGGGGAGTTGACCTTTAGGGGGAGTTTTACCTATTGGTCAAGGGGAGTTGACCTTTAGGGGGAGTTGTCATGAGTGATATGGGATTATCACTAAATTGACTATTGACATTAGTATCAAGGGGGAAATTAAGGGTTTCAATGAAAGGTATGGGACTTTCATTAGGAAGAAACTCTTGACCTTGATTCACTCTTTTTGATGTGTGTCAAAAAGGGGGAGAATGGAGAATGTCTAGAGAATGTTCAAGGAAGAACATTGGAGTTAGTGGGAGAGTTTGTTGATCACAACGAGTGAAGTTGTGAACAACGATAACTTACTCCTCAGGGGGAGAGTTTGTTGATGTGTGCCAATAGGGGGAGAATGAAGGGTTTAAGTTAGGCCTTCATTATCTAAGAAGGAGGTTGCCTTCTTAAAAGGAGAATGTAAGGTTGTAATTTATGTTTCATTACCTAGTGGCATAAAGAAAGTTGAGGCTATTGGATTAGCCTAACTTAAAGGTATTGTCAAACATCGAGGGAGATTGTTGGTGCGATTTCCAGTAGGTCAAGGTGACCTAGTTGACAGCGTAAACCTTGGTCGTGGTTTCGATGTTTGACAATACGATGACATGGACAATGCGGTGCGGTTGTCCGTGCGGAGAGATACTGATCGGGTTCGATCGGGTTGGATGAAGAAGAGTCAGTAGGTCGAGGTTGGCGGATACTTGGGAGTCTAGCGGGATGTTAGGCGTTCGGAAAGTCACGGTGAGTGAAGCCGGGTGAGGAAATCTGGTGAGTGAAGTCGGTGAAAATCCTAGTGAGTAAGCTGGGTGAAGCAAAAGTCACGGTGAGTGAAGTCCGAAATTGGTGAGTGAAGCCAGGCAGAATGAAATCTGGTGAGTGAAGCCGGTGAAAATCCTAGTGAGTGAAGCTAGGTGAAAGTGAAAGTCCGGTGAGTGAAGCGAGGCGGTGGAAAGTCACGGTGAGTAAAGCCGGGCGGTTGGAAAGTCCGGTGAGTGAAGCCAGGTAATTGAAATCTGGTGAGTGAAGCGGTGAAAATCTAGTGAGTGAAGCTAGGTGAAAGTCACAGTGAGTGAAGCGGGCGAGGACAAAATCCGGATGGATCGAGGCGATCGGACACACGGTGTTGTGAAGGTCGAGTAGGTCGAGGGTGGCCGGATGCTTGCACGAAGAGAAAAGTCTAAGTGGGTCAAAGGTTGGCCGGACACTTGGTGATTGAGCAGGTCGAGGGTGACCAGATCTAAGCGTGAGATACCAATAGGTCAAGTTGCCGGATATTGGTTTGGAAGGCGTGGGACTTGGTTTGGGCAAAACCAAGAGTGGATCGATCGATGATACATGGGTTATCGATCGATGCGGTGACCGATCGGTAACAACAGTATGCTCTTGTATGTTATCGATCGGTCTGCGGACCGATCGAGCAGAGCGGACGGAAGAAAGGAGATTCCCTGGACCGATCAGCATCTCCTCTGATCGGTCCACGGCTCTCGAGAAGATAGAGTTGGGCGAGTTTTCTGTGAAGAGTGTTGATCGGTCCGGGGACCGATAGGCTCTGATCGGTCCCATGACCGATTAGGAGGTCTCCCTCCCGATAGGTGGAGCTCGATCGATCGGATATCCGTTGATATCTCCGTCTTCTTCTGTCTGCTTTGCTGCTGCGGGTTCGAGCTATATAAAGGAGATCGAGGGCTCTGATTATTTTTTCTTCTTACGGTTCAAAGCTTACGCTTCTTCTTCTTTGTGATTTGAGCTTTCTTGAGCTACGCTTGAAGCTTCGTGTGAGCTTCATCGGCTGGTTCCTGCTGTTGTAGGCGTCTTGTGAAGCTGCTGCTTCATCCAGTCGAAGAGAAGAAGGCAAGCTAAGTGTTGTTACATTTATGTTCTTAGCTTCTTGCTGTACTTGTACTTCTGCTTGCTGTTGCAAAGTTTGTGGCGAGGTTTCTCCACCCAGAAGGAGTGTTCATTAGCCGGTTCTCCGGGGTCTCATCCACCGACGGATTGGTAGGCTTCGTCCACCTTACGGACACGCCGAGGAGTAGGAGTTTATCTCCAAACCTCGTTACATCGCTGCGTGTTGAGGTTTGATCTTCTTGTCTTTGTTTCTTTGTTTTATTTTCTGCTGCGCTAACGTCAACTTGTAGAAAGAAACTAAGATTTGGGGTCGGCTATTCACACCCCCCCTCTCTAGCCGAGTACGACGATCCTAACAAGAATCACCACTTTCAGAAGCACCACCACTTGAGTCAGAGCTAGAGCCACTACAAGATCCAGAAGAAGTCACATCCACTGGTTTGGAACTTTCAGATATCTCTCAACAAAGCAAAGTTAGTATTTCTTGCGATCTTTTAGAAAACTTCATAGAGGTACCTATGATTGATTTTGTTGGTTGTGATTCCATTTCTGATAAATGCTTAGCTAAACTTGATATGGTTCTAGTTATTACAAATTTAACGTGTATGTGGAAGGTTTGCTTTTCCTATACGTGTGTAGGTTTTCATGGGGCCGAAAATTGGAAGTTCACTCTGAACCGTCTTCGACCACCTAAAAGAACTTCGAAGAAGACGAAGATAGAGAGTGATACTTCACTTTATATCTCCTGTCATAAAAGCTCCCTCCATAATAAGAGTCCTTAGTAAGAGAGTGCTGAAATATATTACCCCTCTGAGGTCATGATTTAAGTGATCTAAATAAGGTGGTTGAACTAATGACCTTAAACAAGCACTTCTTGGGAGGCAACCCAAGTTCTTCTTCCTTGTCTTCATTTATGTTTTTAGTTCTGTCTAGTTTCTTTTCTTTCTTCATAATAACTCTAATCTCTCTACTTAATTTTTCTTATTTATTTCTTTTTATAGGATTACAAGTTGTGGAGGGGTGCAAATCACATATAGGGAAATATCTTCAGAACATGAATGTCTCAACCATTTAGAGCTGATCACTTGGTAACTTCTCTAACTTCAAAATCTCCTCCATTTTACATTTCTAGTTTTCATTGGGAAAAAGTTTAAGCCTAGGGGATGTGTTAGGTTGTAGTGTAGTTTTTGCACTTTTTGCATAATAAAATTTTTGCTAGTTGCATCATTCATCATCTCATGATTGTTTGTTGTTCTTTAATGCAAAATACTAGTACGTTTGTTCTAGATTTTATGTGGTTTATTGGTTACTTATGGTGCTAGTATATTTAGTAATCTATCTTTTTCTATCTATGATAGCATGAACTGAGCAATGTTTTTCTCGTAAGAGTTTGAGTATTGGTCTTATTTTAGGATCTCTTTTCACTATGCCTAGTTTTGATGATAGATAACTCTGAAAGTAGTTATGATCATAGAATTGGACTAGTACTTGTGTTTCTAAAGTGACCTCTTAATTATATTTTGATTACTAGATGATCTTGGATCATGGCAACTCACTTGGAAAAATCAAAATCCCTTCATTTGCATTTATATTTTTGCATTTGTGTTAGTGCTACGCCTTTAAAGCACCAAAAGAAAATAAAAGAGAAAAAAAATCATATGAATAAGGGAAAAAAATAGTTGTCATGAGTGGAAACTAACAATTTACCCCTTTGAGACCAAGTTAGGTTACTAGGGAAATAAATATTATGTTTCTCTTGATTCTGAGTAATCCTTTAAGACCTTGTGTAGTTTTAGAGATATGAACCATGCGTGTGGCAGGTAAGTACCTATCGCTGGAAGCATAAGGAACACGATTCTATAACGACTTGACTAGGCTTGGGGTTTGAAACTTAATAAACTTAGGTCACTATTGCACTGAGCATGGAAAACTATTACTTAGGTCATACTCAAAATATTTTTGTATCTTGCTCATCAATGAAATCATTTGATAGGATTAGATTGACTTGCTAAAGATTATGATGCACTATTTAACCACATGAGTCTAAATACAGTTTTTGTTTGAGGACAAGGTTTAAGTTTGCGGGTGTGATATGCGTAGATTATATACACTTTTATGCATGTTTTGACACACATCTACTTACACTTCATGCATATAATCTATGTTTATTGCACCCTTTCATTATAATACCGTACTTCCATTATATTCGGTTCGGAAATCTACTCTTTACTTGTTTTGATTGATAAAACGCAATTTAGAGTGAAAACGGAACAAAAGATGCACATTGGAGCGAACATAGAGAACATCAGCTCAGGTCGTGTGAAACCACAAGGCCATATGTCCTCTCCCGTATCAAAGCAAGCTCCGGCCGTGTGAATCCACACGACCGTGTGAACTCCAGAAGAGAAGAAGACCATGGCCGTGTGAATTCACACGGCCATGTGGACTTTCCATAGCAGAAGCAGCACACGATCGTGTGACTCCACACGACCGTGTGACCCATCCAGAAGTCAAGCCAGACACGGCCGTGTGAATCCACACGACCGTGCCATCGAGGCAATCCTTGGCTGTGTGGATTCCATACGGTCGTGCCATCGAGGCAGACCTTGATCGTGTGGATTCCACACAACCGTAGCATGGATCGTGTGAAGCCCGTGCCTAGCCCTATTTAAGGGGTCTTTTCTCCCTTTTTGGAAAATCTTTAGCTTGGGACTCATCCTCATTCCTTGGGGAAGGGTTCTCCCCCTTTGGGGGAACCCTAGATCTTCCGTCTTCGCCGATCTTCACTGATCCGTCCACCTCTGGAGCAAGGGAACGCCTCCAAGGACGCCACACTTTAAGGATAAGCATTCTCTTCACTTTATCTCCATGTATTGAGTTATAGCTTGCTTCTTTCTTCGTCATTGGATTGTAATCCCTTGCTATGGAGTAGATTCTCTAGATCTAGGGTGTAGGAAGTAGTTGCGATGTGTTGTGATGTATGAACTATGTATTTAGACATTTTCCTATGCAATGATGTGTTTATATCATGTTCTATGTGTGTTATGCCTTGTATGTGTTTGACGAAATATGTGTGAGGTCAATTCATGTAGATGTAAAGGATTTGTCGCTGTATTAAGGTTGCTACTAGACTGGATAACCGGGGATCCGTAGTGACAGCGGATACACATTCTGTTGGAGTTGCAAGGTTGCAAACATAGTCCCATATTGGAAACACATGGGAAAGATCATGGGTTTATAAGAGAAAAGATATCTCCATTGGCATGAGACCTTTTGGGTAGAGCCCAAGAGCAAAACCATGAGGGCTTAGGCCCAAAGTGGACAATATTATGCTATTGTGGAGATATCTAAATTCTTTTCGATCCTACAATTGGTATCAGAGCCCGGACTGCCAGAAGGTTTAACCGCCGACTGTGCATAAGAGTTATGGTCTGATTGAGCCATGTGGGTACAATATTGACCTTGAACAAAGAAAGTGGGGGCTCCTATGTTCGGATCAAGAGGACCAGACACCAGGCAGGAAGTCCTAGTTGCAACTAGACAAGGAAGTCCTAATAGGTCGGGTGGACCGAGGGGCAGGAAGACCTGGTGGGTCGAGGATCGGACGTGGGAAGCCTATGGTCCTTTGTTTGAGGGGGGGATTGTTGGAGTTGCAAGGTTGCAAACATAGTCCCATATTGGAAACACATGGGAAAAATCATGGGTTTATAAGAGAAAAGATATCTCCATTGGCATGAGACCTTTTGGGTAGAGACCAAGAGCAAAACCATGAGGGCTTAGGCCCAAAGTGGACAATATCATGCTATTGTGGAGATATCTAAATTCTTTTCGATCCTACACATTCAACCGGACATATATGCCCTTAGTGACAGAGGACATCGATACGTACCCACTTTCTAGAGTCAAAAGATCTTAACATAGGGACTAATCCTTATTAGGGCGTTCTAAATCGAGTTGATACTCTAGTACTACCATTAGGAAGTACATTAGATAACTCTAGGAATGTATGACCAGGACCTCATGACAGAGGGCAACCCTTTAACCGGACTTTCTAGAGTTGCTTCTTTACTTAATGGCGTTAGGACTTAGATAGACTCTCCGGTGTGACTTTCGCGGGGTTGTACCGGACTTTAGTTAGAATCCCTACACGAGTATAAGCATAGAGTTAACAATGCATGAGGACATTAACTAGCCTCATAACGAAACTGAAATCCTAGAATCTATCATCCTTCCTTCACTATGCTCATTCTCTCCCTCTCTACTCTCTCTTGACTTTCACTCTCTCTCTCTTCTCTTTCTTTTTCTAGCGTTTGTGAACGACCTTCCGATTGTCTAGATAATTCGTTGTGCGAAGTTAACTAGTGTTTAATCAACAGTCCTTGTGGGATCGATATTTTTATTACTGACGACGTAGTCGTGCACTTGTGGTTCGTAACACATATTGAAAGATAATCAATAGATCTCATAATTAGAAGAGTTAAATTTTTTAGTTGAAGTTGTAATGGGTGACAGAGATGAAAGAAGACATTAGTCAATATAATAAAAGTGATTTAATTATTGTGAATATAACTAGTGAAATATCATTGTATGAAGCTTAATCAAGAGATAAGATTTAACTAGCTAATCCTATATAGTTGGGCCAAATACTACTTAATGATAATGTGTCGTTTAAATTTGTTGTATCACCTTAATGATATTCATGAAAATAGTTATTTTGGCTCTTCAAACAGTTGGGTACAGATGTTTGAATAGTCAAGCATGTTTTCTCATGGTGCAGTATCATAACTCGTTAAGCAAAGTTTCCCATGATTACCTACAAAACCTGCAAAGATTTAAGGGGGGCATAACTTTGATGCCCTTCATTCTATCCCATAATCCTCCCTCCTAATTTATCAATAATTCTTCATTGATTTCTCTTATTGTGAAATAAATAATTAACTATAACTTAATTTCCATTTCGTTGAAATAAAAAAAAACTATCACAATCAGTCTTAATTATTATTTTTTGTATTCATTAAGTTATAATTTTCCAATTTTCTCCTACTTAATGGACAACCCTTAGTTTCTAGCATTTGCCTACATAGCTCTTAGTTAAAAAAAAAAAAAAACAGCCCGGTGCACGAAGCTCCCGCCATGTGGGGTCCAGGGAAAGGATCCATTGTACGCAACCTTACCCGCTTTTTGCAAGAAGTTGTTTCCAGGATTCGAACCCGTGACATTTTGGTCACATGACAACAACTTTACCGTTGCACCAAGACTCCCCTTCTACATAGCTCTTGGTTATTAGAAAAAAATCTTTCAGAAACCAGAAAATTTCCTCCATCTAAATCTCTCATATACTAGGAAATTGTCCTCAATCTTGGTTAATTTGGTTAACATCGAGCATTGAAGCAAACCATTTTCGATAGGTGATCATAAACACATTACAGCCTCTCTAATAGTATTTAAGTATATAAATCAATGCAGAAGTTAAAGGCTCTCTTTTACAACTTCAATATAAAGATGCATGCATCAAAAGCTATTGGGCTATGCAAATTCAAAGTCTTAGTGACCAAGGAAATTAGTGAAATAAATTAAATCTATAAGTTCTGTTACTCATGTTCAGGCTTTTAATATATAAGCAAACTATGAGACATAATAAACTTTCAGATCAGTTAGAGCATTCTCACATGAGTTTTTAACAGGCAATCCATTTTCAGTGACCAGCATATTGCTTGAATATATCAGATACAAGGTTTATTAAAAGTGAAGAGATCCTACAAAACTGAGAATAATTATAGATTTCTAGGCTTCATTAAGGTTTCTATGTAAGATAACCTTAAAGGAATATTTAAGTTTTAACCAAACATTTTATAAGGAATAATAACATTTTACCTTGCTAGAAAATAACCTTTTATATTGTACATCTCCAACATTCATTAGTCTAAAAAATGAAAATGGAAAATAATGGTTTTTGCAAACTCAATATGTACAAAAAATTTTAATGACAGAAGTCAAAATTAGCATATTGTGCATGAAGATGCAGCATAAAGATGATTTTGTTACCTGTGGCAGAGGAATAACTGCAAGAATGTCAATAAGAAAGTGTGATTTCAGATATCTAAGGGCTATTGCTGAAGAATCTTCAACCAAGATCCCCTTTCCAAATACACGAGATGGCGGAGCTATAAAGCCAGTTCGAAATTGAAATATGATATGGAGAACGTAAAAGATGTCGGTGAAGGTACGTAAGACACTAGCGGTGATTACCAAATTGTCGTCCAAATCAATACAAGTCTCTGTATCATTCACTACTGGAATATAAAAGAAGAGGGGATCCACAGATATAGCCATCACACAGGATAAAACAAATATCTTATTCCACTTCTGGAGAAATGGTCCTTGAGGATCCAGTACTTTCTTCCTAGACTTCAAATTATCCACAGGTGAACCTTTTACAGACTCATACTGAAAGAAAGTGCCAAAGAAGTTGTTTATACGCTTGTACATTGTGGTCAGATTTCTCATTTATGAACCAAGTATTTTAGAAGATACCCTCTCCAAACTCTGATTTCTCAGGACCCTAATCCTGAAATTTGAGTACTGTTTGAGTCAGTGTAGATATCCAGGTAGTAATGAAAAATAACATGCTAACAAGTGAGAGCATATTGAAAATGCAATTTTGAATTCAGAGATTTGCCAGGTAAAAAGCTAGATAACTTTGATACAGAAAACTGCTTCTTCAATCACAAACAATTAAAGTTACTTTATTAATACTTATCATCTACTGCATAATTTGTCCCTTGCACATCTTGTAAACAAAGGCATTTGCAGATTCATCAGCTTTATCTACTTTTGTGCAATATAATTAGCTGGCTTTCTATGATTATATGCAGTTTCAAAGCTTTAAGTTTGTGGTTTGCTAATGTTAATACTGATCAATTGCCTACATAAAAATAATGAATATATGTGAATCAAGCATACTGTAATCAGGTAAATACGGTCACTTTATCAGTTATTAAATATTAAACTACACTTTATTGCTGTTAGAAGGGATTAAAAAATAAGTATTAATAGTTTTACACAACAACAAATATACTATAGGCTTTAATCAGGCTAACAATGTCACTTATGGAAAGGATAAATGAAGTATTAATAGTTTTAAACAACAAATACACTATAGGTTACCCTAGCAAGTCTTTCCAACCACATAGGATGGCCAAGTCATTGCCTACCACCTCGTAGGAGTCTTTGAGGCTATCTCAAACTTATCTGATTCGGACGGGTCCAAATAGGTGTTTCCTTTGTAGTGGTTGCAGGCACAGAGCCATCAAATGCTATATGGAAAGGACTTCAACTTCTACAGCAAGATGCCTGATCATCATATGAATAGTGTGCTAATGGGTAACATCCAATTCCACCCACAAGGCATCAAACCCAATAGAGTCAATCCCAGTCTCAGCAACGTCAGTCGTGGCACAGTCTACAGAGGTCGGCAGAAACATTCACTACCTCAGCAGTAGTACCAGACACCCCTCAGCAACATTACCAGTAGCCTCACCTATACGATCTGCTGCCTTAACAACAACACCAGCAACCACTGAAGCAGCAGTACCAACCGCTACTTGAACACATGCAGCATCAGCCGCTGTATAAGCCGCACATCCACCAAAGAGAGGTCAGTAACAGCAAGGGTCAACATCTGGGCATGGGTATGCTATAGCCCATGAGGAAGTTTTACAAGTCAATAGGACTATGGTTAGAGGTACAATTTCTATTTCAGGTGTTTGTGCTGATATATAGATAAATACTGTTTTAAAACATTCTTTTATATCACACATGAGGGGCTTTGGTCTGAGCGTATTTTTACATTATGGAAGTGTGTTAAGGTCAGAGTGGGAGGTTAAGGCTTTCTTGTTGGAGTTCAGGAGTTATTTGCGTAATAAAGTTGATTTTGCTATTAAACTAACAAGAATGCCTGTATAGGCGCTCTGAATGTAGATTGAGACACTGGATCTCTGACCTATAAGGATGTGCATGAATACACTAACTGTACATTCTACAAAGAAGTGCATCCTTGTGTGGTGTGCCATTTGGAAACATAGCCTGATTAGCTTATGCACAAAACATCAAGCAATGATTCTATGGCTAAGCTACAGAAAGATAAGCTTTGATGCATTTTTCTTTATATATATATATATATATATATATATATATATATATATATATATATATATCCTGCCCAACGATTCCTGTGCGATAGATGCGCAATTTCACTTGCCGTAACAGTGCTCCGTCAGAATTTAAAAAATCACACATCTATCCCTCCGGTACAGTATGCATGCACCGTCTCTTTCTTCTTACACATGCTTGTATCTGACACATGCATTACCTCCTACACAATTGTAGCAGCTATGGTTTCGTAACTGCTACAACTATAATTATTTTTTATGTTGTAGCAGCTATGGTTTCGTAGTTGCTAGAATTACAATTGTTTTTCATGTTGTAGCAGTTATGGTTGCATAGTTGTTACAACTACTACGAACCCGAAGTTGCTACAACTGTGTAGCAAACTTCCAAAGATCATAACTTTTTACTTAGATATCAGAATGAGACTTTATTTTTTGAATTATAGATCTCTGAACGAGCTTCAATTCAAAAAAAAAAAAGATCGTCTCATTATGATATTCGAGTCAAAAGTTATGATCTTCGGAAGTTTGTTACACAATTGTAGTAGCTACACATATTGTAGCAGCTATGATTTCGTAGCTGCTACAACTGAATAGCAGATACGAAACCGTAACTGCTACAATATGAAAAATAATTGAAGTTGTAGCAACTACTATGCTGTAATAGCTACACATTGTAACAACTACTAACTGCTACTGCTACACATTATAACAGCATTGTAATAGCTACTAACTGTTACACATTTGTAGCAACTACTACGTTGTAACAACTACACTACCTTGGTGTTGGTTTTTAAAAACTAGCACCATAGTGATTATTGCATGCAATTAAAGGGGAAAGAAAAGAGAATTTAAAAATTAGATTTTGGCCGTGTCAAATGGCCCACGTCGGATGTCGCCCACGGTCCCTCACATAAGATTGGCCAGGGTATCATTCCTCATATATATATTGACACCTATCTTCATTAAAATAGCTTCCTTTTTAACCTCCATGCAATGCATATATCAGTAAACAGGTCTCCCATATTTTAAGTTCCCATCTTATTTGAAATTCTTACAGAAGTCTCTCGATTGTTACTTGTGCTTGACTTACTGCCATAAGTGCTCCGTCTTATTTTTAATCAATTGTAGCTTTCACAGGTACCATGAAGCAGATTATATAAATAGGCACTGCTGCAGAGTAAATTTCACACAATCTCCAAGCATGACAATATAAAATTTTACAACATCTTACAATGTATTTTACACCATCTAGTCAATACTTCTAAATTTGTCAGTTGTAATACAGCTCTGGAGGGTTAAATTCCATATAGCCAACCTCAAGTACTTAGAATATACATGGTTTGATGATGAAGATAATAAGTTAACATTTTTCCAGTTCTGACATCATAAAAAATAGATGTAAAGACTCAGTGAAGTCTGTCATCAAGACAAACAAACGAATGTTGCAATGGTTATATCGATCCTAAAGTCTAAATAGCCATGTTTTATCCGGTAGCGCTAACGTCAAAATATCCACAACAAAGAAAATGGCGAGAGAAAATAAAACTTCTACTTACGAATGTAGCAGAAAATCCTTTTTTTTTTTCTTTAAGTAATTGTTTGTCTAGCTTCCGCAAGCGAACATCAATTAAAAACGAACCTAAAGGCAGATGTTGCTAACCCTACAATTAAAGCAGCAGAAGCAAACCAATTAGCGCCCGATCCACCAGCTAAACCTTGTCTAACTCACGAAGCTACCAAGAAAAGATCGATCGATGCGTACGATCAGAAGGGGGAATCCAAGATAAAGCAAGGCAACGAAGAGAAAGACGATACCCACTTGTCTCCCATCAATCGGATTCTTCAACTACTGCCATCTTCAAGTGCAAGTCAATTCTCAACAACATCGATAGGAACGAGATGGGTTGAGTAGTTTCTCCGCTTCTTCCAAGTCTCCGATTCGAGGGTTTGATCAGTCGATCCACTGGCGGCCGGTGAAGACGCGACGATAAAAAGTCGAGTACGGCACTACGAACAGTCCAGACTCCACCATCTACGACGGAAGCGATAACAAATAAGCACAGGTCGGACTTTGGAGGACTAAAAAGTAATCTTCCAGACCCACAAGCGGCGCCATCCCCCATCGAGTGAGGACTGGACAGAAAGTAGTAAACTACTTGAGGGCCTATATGTAACATTTACCGACATCAGCCCAAAAAGGCACGTTTCTAGTGTTACGTCCCACCGCAGTTCTCCAATAACAGCATCGATTTTAGCGTTTGCTGTCCGAACGAAACAGGCGATACGGAAAGCCTCGTCAGCGAATCCGTGACTCGGTCAAAATTTGGATATAGGGAAGAGACGTGGACTCGTTACCCGCAGCATTTACCAAGTGGAGCCCGCAGTAAATAGCAATATCCCCCCAGTATTGTAATATGCTCTCTGGAACACACACCAGGCATAAGAAATACTTTTAAAATCATTTTTAAAAAGCATGATAAAGAATTTATATTAGTTTAAAGATGATAGAATTTCAACAGTAGTTAATTAATTAATTCCATTTCAGAACACTCTTATTATTTTAAAATATAAAAAGAATTGTTTGACTGATGTCCGGAGAGGAATGGCTAGTGACAATAAAATATATAAAGTGAGAAAATAAAGGACACATGATATCAATCAAAGGACAGAGATAATTGTTGCATGCATTCTTCTGAACCCACAATGATCCCCACTCGTGGCAGTAGGCGAACATGCAGTGGACCCGGTACAAGAAATGGCCTGATTGGCCAGCCGAAAGTTTGAGTAGTCGAAGCCAAGAAAAGTGACGAAGCTAAAACTTCTCTCCTTTTTTAGCTTTAAAGCTAAAACTTTTCGTTAAAGTATAAGATTCTTTTTTATCTTTAATTAGACATATTAGGAACAATTATTGGTGATGATCATGTTGAGATTAGGAAATGGACGGGTTCCTTGAGGATAGAAGCAGAATACCATCAATAGGTCGGATGTAAGTTGGGTTGGCTCCTATCAGATCAGTTTCTGTCAAGTTGGTTGGTCGAGCAACGAGAGAACTTGGGAATGTTTGTGTATCTAGTTATCTACGATCGCATGTTCGGGCTTCATTGTAGATCTCAAGCGACGACGATCACACTACACGAACCGAGAACAATTAAAAACAAGTAGAAGGGAGCTCAAGACGAAGTTTAATGAAATCTCTTGGATGTTCCATAGGATCGGTGTGCGTAAGAGAAGAGATGAATCATTTGTGATTTTTGAAATAATAAGCTTTTACGGGTTTGTAAAACAAGTATGAGTACAGCGGAATAACGAGAAAATAAGTAAAAAGATATACGTTCAATTTTTACTTGGTTCGGAGTTTATGACGACTCCTACTTCAAGATCTGGATCTTTTGAACCTTTTCGATGAGTAATCGACTAAACAATCGATTCTTTATAAGAAGTAAGTTGATAACAGAACTACCAACTTTAGAATATCAAGTACAATAAAGAAAGTAGGGGTAAATAACCAAAAACTACACGTTACCCAAGTTCTGACTCGTTTGAGCACGTAGCGGTGTTGTGTCGTTCTTGAGTAGTTTAGAACTTGGAATATAGTAGTATAGCACAGTCGGATTAGCAGAACCGTTGTAGTAGCTCGTGTTAGTGTTGTCTCTCATCTGCTAGTTGAATATCTCTTTTATTGAGCATTAAGGGCGCCTCCAACCTCATCTTAAGCTCCTCAAACCTCAAAAATGATCTCGTAAACTTTGGACTCAATCAACTCCACGAGCTTCAATTTCTATTCGCACGAGGGCACCTCCAAGCACTCCGAGGCGCCTCCAATGCTCCTCCAAGGCGCCTCTAGCACACTCCAAGGCATCTCTCCGCAACGAAACTTTATCCGCAAAGTTTATCTCCTTGAAGGCACCTCCAACCTATCCAAGGCGCCTTTATTCAAGCTTTGAAGCGCCTCCAGTCAGCTCCGAGGCACCTTGAGCACTGTTCATCCGAGAGTTAATTTTTATATTTCACTCCTGTAAAATACGTTAGCAAATATACCCTGCAAACGAGAGTTCATTCAAGATGAAATAAATTTATTATGACTTAGATTCTGTTTTACCAAAACCAGAATCTAGTCATGGTTTTAACTTAGACTTCCAAAATATATCTAAGTTGAACCAGCACCTATAGCGCCACTGGAGCTCGTCCTCACTAGATCTCTCTCCTCCAATTGTTTACTTGCCAAACATCTTGTCCTCAGACCTGTTTGAACTTTTTGTCTTGCTTAATATCTTATCATCTTGATAAACTAAGATTTTCCTGCAATATTAAGTTAGCATAATAAATATAAAATAATAAAGTAAAACAGTGTTAGTAGTATTAAAAATTTGCTAGTTCGGTCGACCGTGTGTCAGTCACACATACTGAGAGTTTACTCCTCTAAGATTTTTCAATACCTAGGGTTACCTCCCCCTAAGGTTGCCTAGCTTCACTCACTAGGACTTCCATTATCTGGCTTCACTCACTAGGATTTTCACCACCTAGCTTCACTCACTAGGACTTCTATTGTTTGGCTTCACTCACCATGATTTTCACCACCTAGCTTCACTTCCTAGGGCTTCCACCACCTAGCTTCACTCACTAAGGTCTAACTTCACTTACCAGGACTTCCACCACCTAACTTCACTCGCTAGGACCTGACTTCATTCATCAGGACTTCCACCACCTAGCTTTTCTCACTAGGGTCTGGCTCCACCCATTATGACTTCTACCATCTAGCTTCACTCACTAGAGTCTAGTTTCACTCACCAGCACTTCCCCTTGCCTAACATTCAGTTAGAATTAGTCACTCAGTAGACTTATTCGGTTAGAACTTACCCTTGCCAATCATTTAATCCTAACTAGACTTTTCTCTTCTAAATATCAAGTCCTATTTAGATTAACCCTTAGTCAACCTGACCATACATTAGTACATTGTCAAATATCAAAACCTTAGATGTCGATTGCATCAACATATTCAAGTTAAACACCCAAAAAAAATAGAAAAGAAGTTAGTAGGATTGTTTTATATGCATATCTACGTCCACTTGTACGGATATCTTTTTACCCTAATTTGGGAAAATAAGGGGCAATTCTTAGAGAATTCACATTAGTGTCTCTATTGTTAGTACCCTAAGGTTGTTTTGATGTGATCAAACAAGTTAGGTTAGGTCCTATTGTGTTTAACCTTATGTCTAACTGTGCAGGAGCATAGGAGCACAGGAAGTTGAGCAAAAGACGCAACTAGCGAGAAGGACGACACGGGAGAGAGCCGACAGACTCGGTGCGTCTAAGGGACGAGGTGTTGCAGAAGAATATGCCGACGGACGAGAAGGAGACGCGCGACATTTTTGAGGGACGAGAAGCCGGAGTGAAAGGTTGCTTGAGAAGACCGGAAGTTGGATTCGGGTGAGCCCTATTTCGGATGGCCGAAATCACCCAAGCAAGTGAAGTCGGAGCAGAAGTCCCGAACCGAGGTGAGCAAAGCCGGACCAGAGGGCCTAGACCGAAAAAGTCAACCATATTGACTTTGTCAGTCCAAGCGCCCGGAACCATTCCGGACGCCCGAAACCCAAATGTTATCATAATCGACATGGACTTTCACTGACGTATCGGGGATAGAATTCTATCCCACTCCAGGTGCCTAGAACCCTTCCAAGCGCCCCGACCAAGGCTATAAATACAATCTTGGTCCCAGAAGTTAAAAATAACAAGAATTATTGAGCAATACTTGTACATGCTTTCCTCTTTGTTTAGCTTCTTCATTTTTGTGCGTTAATTGCTGTAAAGAGGTTTCTCCGCCTGAATTAGTAAGTAGTGTGATTATTTCCTTAGATTAACAATCTCCCCGGTTATAACTAAGCAAAAACTCTGAGCCTCTATTTTTTTTTTTAGTTCATTTAATTGTTTTATGCAAGTGTTCTTTTAAGTCCGAGAAGGGTTCATTTACTTTTATTTGTGCAGGGTTATTCAACCCCCCTTCTAACCGCCCAACGATCCTAAATCTATAATATCTTTAAAATTTAAGGTAAAATACTAATTTTATTAAATTTAGACAATCACTTTTCACTACACACTATATTAGTTATATTAAAATCTCCATTATCTTCATTTTTTTTATTAATGTCTTCTCTCTTCTACTTTTTTTTCTCTCTTCCTATGTAATATCTACATTTCATTACCCAATCTATTCCCTTAACTTTTTCTCTCTTCCAAATTAAATGAATTTTTAATATTTAGGGAATGAATTTCATTCTATAAATTTAAAGTAGTACTATTTAAGATAAATTTAGTATTTAGAGAAGTTGATATGGATATTCTTCCCTAAACACATAATTTATCTTAAATTTTATATTTTACATAAAAATAACTTTTACATCAGCTACCCCATCTATTCTCCTAAATTTAGATTTCATGAATAATACTTCTTTGAATTTAAAAAATAAAATTCATTCGCTAAATATTAAAATATTATTTAATTTGGGAGAGAGAACAAATAAAGGGAATATATTGGGTAATAAAAATAGACATTAAGGAGAAAGAAAAAAAATAATTAAAAAAGTGAAAGATAGAGAAGGAAATAATAAAAAATAAAGATAATAGAAAATTTAGGATAATTGATGTAGTGTGTAGTGAAAAATGATTATCTAAATTTAATATGGTGAATGGTTTACCTCAAATTTTAGAGATATTATAGAAAAACTGCTATGAATGCTCTTATTAGGCACTTCTCGCATGCTAGCCCACATTCTCAGAACATATTCCCATCACATCTTGCACATCCTCCCACATTCTTAAAATATGTCTGTGTCATTTCTCCCACTCTCTTGCTCACCTATCTGAGTCATTCCTCCCACTCTCTTGCTCACTTGTACGGGTACCTTTTTATACCAACTTGGGAAAATAAGGGGCAATTCTTACTAGACGCTTCTCATATGCCAACCCACATCCTCAAAACTTGTTCCCACCACATCTTGCACATCCTCCCATATCCTTAAAATATGTTTTTGTCATTCCTCCCACTCTCTTGCTCACCTATCTGAGTCTCCCATCGAACTTAGTTCAAGCCAGATTGTGATTGCACGACTCCACTTTTAGGATTGTTTTATATGCATATCTATATCCACTTATACGAATACCTTTGTATACCAACTTGGGAGATTGAGGGGCAATTCTTACTAGGCACTTCTTGCACGCCAACCTGATGTTGGTGCAATATCCCTTGGGTCAAGGTTGATCAGGTTGACTAAGCTTGAGTTGATTCAAGTTTGAGTCTTCATGTTTGAGTTTCAATGTTTGACAATATATGGATATTGCAGTTGCAATTGTCCGTGTGTAGAGATTGGTCAAGTAGGTCAAGGTTGACCGAATACTTGATTGAAAAGTCCTAACTGGAGGTTAGGCAAAGACAAGTCCAATGGGGAGGTTGACAAATGATGAAAATCCAAGTAGGTCAGTGTTGACCGGACACTTGGTGTGGAAAGTCCTAATGAGTGAAGCTAGGCAGATGAAAAATCTTAGTGAGTGAAGGCAGGTGAAAGCCCTAGTGAGTGAAGTTAGGCAAATGATAAATCCTGATGAGTAAAGTCAGGTAAAAATCGTAGTGAGTGAAGTTAGGCAAATGAAAGTTCCTGATGAGTAAAGCCAGGTAAAAATCTTAGTGACTGAAGCTAGGCAGAAGACAAATCCTGGTGAGTGAAGCCAGATGAAAGCCCTATGAGTGAAGCTAGACAGAAAGAAAGTTCTGATGAGTGAAGCTAGGTATGTGGAGGTCCATGTGGGTCAAGGTTGACCGAACATCTGATAATGGTAAGTCCAAGTGGGTCAAGGTTGATCAGACACTTGGTGCAAGAAGAAAAGTCCTAATGGGTCAAAGGATTGACTGGACATTTGGTGAAGAAGTACCAGCAAGTCAAGATTGACTAGATGCTAGGCAATGAGGAGTCCCAACAAGTCAAGATTGACCGGATGTTGGGTAAGGGAACCCTAGACTTCGGTTGGGAAGTTAGGGTTTGGTAATCGACTAGGTTAGTCGATTACCATAGCTTAAGCGACTAAGGCAATCGCTTAAGCTTGGGATCATAAGAAAGCATACGTAATCGATTGGTGTAATCGACTAGGACATTGTAAGTGATTAGGATAATCGCTTACAGTGCTTTTTAGTTCGAACAAAATATTTCTGTTAGAAGCTTAAGCGATCAGGTTAATCACTTAAGCTCTTTCTCGCGATCCAACCGAATGTTACTGAATCGATCTGGCTAATCGATTCAACAAGACTTAATCGACTAGGATAGTCGATTAAGGTTGAAAATATAGCCGTTTATGTAGGTTGCTGGCGTGACAATCGATTAAGAGGATGCTTAATCGATTAAGGTGCCAACAGTAACCCTAGAAAAGGGTTTTTCGAGCACTGTTTCAGATATAACTCCACTCCATCATTTCGCCAGTTCTTGGAAGATTAGGGCTAAGGTATTGCTGCATTTCGCTAGTTCTTAGAAGCTTAAGGCTGAGGTGTTGTTGCACTTCCAAGTTTTAAGAGGCATTTAAAGTAAGAAAAGCTCGAGGGATTCAAGGTTCAAAGTGTTAGTCATGTTTCGATTTGTATTTGCATTTGATTCCTTGTTTCGAGTGGTATTCTCTTGTTCTTGAGCTTGTACGAGGTTTCTCCGCCTCCGAATTATTTCTGAAAATGAGTGTTTTGATATTGGATAAGTAAGTGAGGGTCGGATCCTTGGATTAATCACCTCTTCTTGAAGTGGATACTAAGTAAATCCATATTGTTAGCATTGAAGAGTTTGCTTCAAGTATTCCGCTGCAAATCATCATCATCGAAGTGCGAGAAGCTATTCACCCCCCCCCCACCTTTTAGCTCCGAAGTGACCCAACACCGACATCCTCAAAACCTGTTCCCACTGTTGGTCCCTTTGGAGGTCGGCAAGAGGGGAGGGGTGAATTGCCCTGAAAAAAATAAATCTACCCTTTCTCGGACTATCAACTAAATAAAGAATACTTGTAATTAAAAAGACAGAGACTAATTAAAAGAAAGTAGACACAAATGAGTTACTTGGTTTGTAATCAGAAGATTGCTAATCCAAGGAGAAAGTAGTGCACTATCTGAAGATCTCCTTTGGGCGGAGTAGCCTTTTACAGCGTTAACAGCACAGAAGAAAAGTATAGCACAGAGAAATGAATTACAAGTGAATTACAAGTTGTTGTTCAACTTCTTGGACCAAGGCTATATTTATAGCATTGGTCGGGGCGCCTGGAAGGGTTCCAGGCGCCTGAGAGGGGATAAAATTTTATCCCTTCTCACACAAATCATGTTGACCGCGATCTGGATAATCATCCAGGTCCGGGCGCCCGAACCAAGAAAGTCAACAAAATTGATTTTTTCGGTCCGGGGCCTCTGCTCCGATTCAGCTCACCTCGGTCCGGATCTTCCACTCTGGCTCCGCTTGCTTGGGTGATCTCGACTATCAGGAAAAGGGCTCACCCGAATCCAAGTTCCGACATTCTCCTCGAGCAGCCTTCCTCCTCGGTTTCTCGTCCCTCGAACGTCGCGTACGTTCTTCTAGTCCACCGGTATACTCTTCCGCGACACCTCGTCCCTCGGACGCACCGAGCCCACCGTCCTTCTCGCTAGCCGCGTCTTCTGCTCGACTTACTGTGCTCCTAAGCTCCTGCACACTTAGACACAAGGGTTAAACCAAACAGGACCTAACTTAACTTGTTTGATCACATCAAAACACCTTGGGATTCCAACAATCTCCCCCTTTTTGATGTGAGCAACCCAAGTTAAGCTAGAGTAAAACAAACATAATGTAAAGACAAATAATTTTGCAAATAAGATTTTTTAATGAATACCTCCCCTAAACTTAACATTCTTCTCCCCCTTTGATCACATAAAAATATGAGGTCTTAACACATCTAAGGTTTACTTTAACACTTTAAAAAAAATTGCAAAAAAAATTAAGTGTTAAAAAAAAATTCGGGCAGAAAAAAAAATATTATTAAGAAAATTTCTAAATGAGAACAATTTAATTTTCTAAGTAAAAAAAAATTTCTAAGTTTTTACAAACATAAATATTTTGAGAATTTTCTAAAACAAATTAAATAACCCTTAAAAGCATTAAGTAATTTTAATTCAATGCTTTTTCAGTTAGTCAATTAAAATTTTTATTTCAATACTTGGCTTCCAGACAGTGGTGAGACACTAGGCCTTCTTGGTTATTGGAGCAACAACCACTTTCTAGACAAAGCCTCATAAAGAATTTAAAAGTTTAATTTTCTCGCTGAAAATGCTAGGTATTAATTTTATCTTTAAATTAAATAAGTTTTTGAAACCCAATAGAGGTTCCTTCCTACAGGGTTAATTAGATATTTTCTAGGTATATAAATTGTTTTTAGGTTCTTGTGCTTCTTGTGTGTCTTGACTTTATCCTTCTTGAGTTCTGGGCAATCTTCTTTTAAGTGTTCTTACTTTTGACACTGGTAGCAACGAACCCTTCTTCTATTTCTTGAATTTTTCTTATTCTGCATTTCTTTAAATTTATTATATCTAAAGAATTTTTTAAAATTTCTTACCATATAAGCTTCTTGATTTTCTTCCGAATCTGACTCGGGTTCATCCTTCTTGGTTGCATTTAGCGTCATAATCTGGCTTGAGTCTTTTGATGTTCCTGCACATCTGGTTTCATGTAATTCAAGAGTAGAAAATAATTCCTCTAAGGTACTTACCTCCAGGTCCTTTGAGATATAGTAGACATCGATGATTGAGGTCCATTCTGGAGTTCTGGGAAAGGTGTTGAGTGCGTAGCATATCGTGTCCCAGTTGGTTACCGTTTCACCGAGGTTCTCGAGTCTGGTAATTAGTTCTTTTACCTTTGCGTGTAGATTGACTACCTTCTCACCTTTTTCCAGACCGATATTTGTCAGCTTGTTCCGAAGTATATCTCTTCTAGCGAGCTTGGCTTCGGACGTGCCTTCGTGAAATTCCAGAAATTTTTCCCAAAGTTCTTTGGTCGACGAGTAGCTTCTGATGTGGTTGACTTCTTGAGGCGGCAGCACGCTCAGCAAGTGATACTTCGCTCGGTTATTCGCTACTGAATCATTTTGCTCCTTCTTCGTCCAAAGACTCTCTTCTTTTCTTCTCCATTTTAATTCGTAGGAGCTACAAAACCGTATTTTATTATTAAACGAAGTTCAAAATCGGTTTTCAGAAATACCTCCATACAACGTTTCCAGTATGTGAAGTCTCCCTCGAATTTTGGTGGAACGATGCTTGGTCCAACCATTGGTTGCTTTGCTTTGGTCGGCGATTAGTCCTTCTGAAGCGTCCTTGCTCTGATACCACTTGTTGGTCCCTTTGGAGATCGACAAGAGGGGAGGGGTGAATTGCCCTGAAAAAAAATAAATCTACCCTTTCTCGGGCTATCAACTAAATAAAGAATACTTGTAATTAAAAAGACAAAGACTAATTAAAAGAAAGCAGGCACAAAGGAGTTACTTGGTTTGCAATCAGAAGATTACTAATCCAAGGAGAAAGTAGCGCACTATTTGAAGATCTCCTTCGGGTGGAGTAGCCTCTTATAGCGTTAACACCACAGACGAAAAGTATAACATAGAGAAATGGATTACAAGTGAATTACAAGTTGTTGTTCAGCTTCTTGGACCAAGGCTATATTTATAGTCTTGGTCGAGGCGCCTAGAAGGGTTCTAGGCGCCTAGGAGGGGATAAAATTTTATCCCTTCTCGCACAGATCGCGTTGACCGTGATCTGGATAATCATCCAGGTCCGGGCGCCCGGAATGGTTCCGGGCGCCCGAACCAAGAAAGTCAACAGAATTGACTTTTTTGGTCCGGGACCTCTGCTCCCGTTCAGCTCGTCTCGGTCCGGGTCTTCCGCTCCGGCTCTGTTTGCTTGAGTGATCTCAGCCATCCGGAAAAGGGCTCACCTGAACCCAAGTTCCAGCCTTCTCCTCGAGCATCATTCCTCTCCGGTTTCTCGTCCCTCGAACGTCGCGTGCGTTCTTCTCGTTCACCGATGTACTCTTTCGCGACACCTCGTCCACAGACGCACCAAGCCCGTTGATTCTCTCTCCGTGTCGTCCTTCTCGCTAGCCGCGTCCTCCGTTCGACTTCCTGTGCTCTTAAGCTCCTGCACACTTAGACACAAGGGTTAAACCAAACAGGACCTAACTTAACTTATTTGATCATATCAAAACACCTTGGGGTTCCAACACTCACCACATCTCGCACATCCTCCCACATCCTCAGAATATGCTTGTGTTATTCCTCTCACTCTCTTGCTCACCTATCTGAGTCATACCTCTCACTCTCTTGCTCACTTGTACGGATACCTTTATATACCAACTTGGGAGAATAAGGAGCAATTCTTACTAGGCATTTCTCACACACCAGGCCACATCCTTATAACCTATTCCCACCATATCTCGTACATCCTCAAAATATGTCTGTGTCATTCCTCCCACCCTCTTGCTCACCTGTCCAATGGGTTGCTCACCTGTCCAAGTCTCCCATAGAACTTCAAGTCGGATTGTGATTGCACAACTCCACTTTTAGGATTGTTAGTAGGATTTTGTTTTATATGCATATCTATGTGCACTTGTAAGGATATCTTTTCATAGCAACTTGGGAGAATAAAGGGCAATTCTTACTAGGCACTTCTCGCACACCAGCCCACATTCTAGGAACCTGTTCTCACCACATCTCGCGCATGCTTCACATCTTCAAAATATGTCTATGTCATTCCTCCCACTCTCTTGGCTCACCTGTCTGAGTCATTCCTCCCACTCTCTTGCTCACTTGTACAGATATCTTTTTATACCAACTTGGGAGGACGAGGGACAATTCTTATTAGACACTTCTCGCACAGCAGTCCACATCCTTGGAATATGTTCCCACCACATCTCCCGCATCCTCAGAGTATGTATGTGTGATTCCTCCCGCTCTCTTGCTCACTTGTTTGAGTCTCCTATCAAACTTAATTCAAGTCAAATTGTGATTGTACGACTCCACTTTTTAGCCCATCGGTTGGCCCCGAGCTTGGTTTAAATTTGGGTTGATCTAGCTCTGTATTGAACGTGTTATGAGCCTTTCACATGGCTCCTGTTGACCAATTCATAGGTCCCAAATTTATATCTGAATTGAAAGATCTGAATAATCAACTCTACAATCAATTATTAGAATCATTAGATGTTTAAATTAATCATTTGAATAAATATAAATAATTCTTATTTGATTATCATGATACTTCCAAAAAGACTAAAATCTTGATTAATAAAGGAACAAGATTATCATTTTATTTTAAAATGATACTAAAGTAGGTGAAAGACACATTCCATACTATAAATCCTTTGATAACACAGATTTCAATTTATCAATGATATTCCAAGATAATCGGCTAAATACCTACCCGGGTTTAAAAAAATTAATGAATTTTTTTAAGAAAACCTGGACTGTTGATAATAGGAGTGCATATATGAAATAGGCATTGCCTGTTGTTTCTGCCACATCAGGTGAATTAAAAGCAAAATGGTGGCGTGGGATTATACTGAGTAGTTTTGGGATTTAGGGGATGTTTGGTTAAATGATAGGAATGACTATGTGTATAAATTTGATAGTAGGGTGGAATGAGAATAAGAATGGAAATAAAACCCATCAAGTTATATGGGTTTGGTTGATTCTCATAAATCTAGTAATCATTCCCAAAATGTCATTCTCAAACCCATAATTCAAATACTATCTTTTACTATTGATCCTGTCCGAATGCTGAATCAACGGACGTTGGACACGTGGCGCTCTCCAGTTGCTGACGTGGGTCTTCGACTGGTTGCACGAACCTCCGGCGAACTTGTACAGAAGTCGGGCTGGGAAGGGGCTCCCGGCGGCGACCCTCCGACGCTCAAGTCAGGCAAACTAGTAGTGAAAAAAGTGGCTCCAAAGTTGTCGAACGCGTACCTCCGGCGAAGTATAAGGCTCTTTATATAGAGCGGTGAAAGAGCTCACGCACGTCCACCGAGGCGCATACGTGTCCGTAGCCCATACCTCGGTATGTGTCTGTCAGAAAACTTACCTGACGCCATACTGCTACAGTCCACGCACGTCTTCGATGGGACAACAGAACACCTCGTTGTCAGACTTGGAGTATGGCCTAGCCATAGGACTTGACAGCTGTCATAAGATGTTCTTGTCCTTCTCTACCTACCACAGGCCGGGGCGTCCGTCCGGCCGGCTGGACGGGGAGTCCGTCCGGCCGGCCCTCATCTTACGCGCCGGCCGGACGGCATTCACATCACGTCCGGCCCTCCGTATGAATCGGTATGCTGGGGAGACTTCAGGTAAGGTGCTATGTAAGGATTGCTAGCAGTATGTTACCTTGCGTCTTTGGCCAAGCATGACTTCTGCTCGGCCCTTACTTACTGTTCAATCGAGCGCCGGAACCCCGGCTCTTGTCGGGGCGCCTTTTGCCATCGATTATTCATCGGTCGGCTGGCCGGGAGGTCGGCTCATCCTTCTCCGGTCGGCCGCCCGGTCTGCCCTTCTCCGGTCAGCCACCTGGTCTTTTGACTTCCACGTGGCATTGACCCCTCAAAATGGGGGTCCCCTGTTCTATCTGCCGGATCACTTGCCTCCCCCTCAAGTCTAGTCGAAGGAGGCGAAGTCTGACTGACTGGACTGCCGATCTGACTGAGTAACGGCCGCTACACTAGTCCGCTCAGCCAGGCATAGAGATGCGCTGCGCCCGGTCGGCGGTGTCTTGCTCGTGCCTTGTATTCCCTTGAAATCCCTACCAGATCCTGTCCTTTACTGCCAATCACGTGCGCTGCGCACGGTAAGGGGTGCTCATTAAATGTGACCCGTATCCTGCTGACACGTGGCGATCCTGCTTTTGTCAACGTATGGCGGTGGTGTCACCTCCGATGGGACATCCACCGTTTGAAACGAACGGCCGGATGATGGCCTCGTTTTTCACGACCTGAATCGGGCGGTGGAGGCTGCTCTCGGGCGACGATATAAAGCCCGCGATTCCTTTTTCGCCGCATTGTTGCTTCATCCTCCTCCAGCGCCCCTCTGCTCTTTTTCTTCTCCGGCGACCTTGCTCCTCAACTCTTCGGCAACCCCCAGGCCCCAGTCGATCATCCCTTTTGCTCGTAAGACCCTTTTCCTCGCTCCCTACGTTTTCTTCTTTCTGTTAATCGTTTCATTCAGTCGGTTTCCCTTCATTCCTTGTTCGAACCTTCCCTTTTGGTCCCGCATTCTTGTCTCTCGACCATGACTAGCACCTCGTAATCGACCGGCGGCGCTCCTAGTCTATGGTACACGACCATGGAGAGCCGGTTTGACGAGGAGGATGCGCTGCATCTCGTTCGGACTTACGACATCCCTTCCGACCACCACATAGTATTAGCCACACCGGCCAATCGGCCTCATGAACCGCCGCCCGACACCGTTCTCTTCTTCCGAGACCAATTTTTGGCCGGGCTACGCTTTCCACCCCATAAGTTTTTCGTGCAAGTCTGCAATTACTTCCGCATCCCGCTCGGCCAGCTAGTTCCGAATTCCATAAGGCTGCTGAGCGGGGTGATAATTCTATTCAAGCTGAACGGCATTCCCCTAGACCCCAAAGTTTTCCACTACTTCTACTACCCCGAACAAGTCGAGTGGGGTACTTTTGTTTTCCAATCTAGGATAGGTTTCGTCCTTTTTGATAACATGCCGAGCTCCAACAAACATTGGAAGGAGCACTTTTTTTACTTTCGTTTCCCCGAACCACCGACCTTCCGTATCAAATGGCAGACGGCGATGCCAGCGCAACCAGAGCTCGGCAAATTTAGAGGCGATGCGGCCTATCTTCATGCAGCCGATCGGCTGGTCGGCCAGCGCTATCACATCGACAAGCTGCTCCTTCCGGGAGTAATGTATATATTCGGCTTGTCTTCTACCCCAGCCGATCTGCCCTGCAGCATGAGTAAGTTCCCTTATCTTCCCGTTTGTTTTGTTCTAACTGATTTATTTTTTGCTTATGCAGCTGAAGTCATGTGGCGCGCCAAGGCTACCGAGCGGCTGAAACTGCGAGCCGCCGAGATCGAGGCGGCAAAGAATAGGGAGGTCGCCGAGCAGGGCTCGGCTTCAGCTGAGCCGGCCGGCAAAGAAGATGAGGGGACTCAGGGTGTCCCCGAAGCCTTAGACGCTCCTGCCTCTCACGACGAGGTCGCGGGCGACATAGAACCATCTGCTCAAGTCGAGGTAAAGGGTCGTTCGGTCGACGACGTTCCTCTGGCAACTCGGAAGCGCAAACAACCGGAGGCAACCTCTCAACCAACTCGATCTGATGAACCGCAATCCGAGCGGGGCGATGAAGCTCCGGTGTTATCCGGGACGGTCTCTATAGAGAGTACCCCGACGCCACTCGGCTCTCTAAGGGCTACCTCTGAGGTGTCGCCCTCCAGTCCTCCCCGAACCCTGCAGCGTCTTAGGCGATTGGGCGACCGTCCTTCTTCCTCCATCGGTGAGCCGTCCGGTAAGGCCGCTGCTTCGAAGGGTGATCCGAGCGGCCCAAAACTGATAAAAACCGTCCTGCGCCTCCCGTCGGAAGAATACATGGCGGCCGCTGATCGGCCGGTGGTCCCCGAACAGCAAACCACACTCACGGGTCCCCTCGCCAAAGCTTGGGAGGATGCTCGTCTCCGAATCGCCATGATGACTCCTAGTCAACTCGGCGACAGCAATCTACAACAGGCGACCGGGGTATGTTGTTTTGCTTTGTTGGTTATTTTGGATCGAGCTTCTAACTTGCTCATATCCGTTCGCAGAACTGGGTGGAGCAGATTGCCATCAGCAATCGCCTAGCCGAACTGGAGGACGAGCTGAAGAAGCTCAAGGCCGCGGGGGACAGCAGATAATCGACGGCCGCTCTGGAGAAGGCCAAAAGGTTGCTGGAAGCCGAACGGGGTAGATCTTCCGGCTTGACAAGCGAAGTGGCCCGCCTTGAAGCCTTAGTCAAGCAGCGGGACAAGGAAATAAAGACTGCGACCACCCGGAAACTTAAAGCCATCGAGGACATGGATATGATGAAAGTAGAGAACCGAGGACTAGAGCAGCGCGTTAAGGAGTTGGACGCCTCTCTGACTGCCGAACGGGAGGACCGCTCTGCCGACCGGACTAAAGCAGAGGGGGCTTTGAAGGACCTTCAAGATGCCCTTAACGCTTCCAAGGCTACTCTTAAAGAGTATCAAGATGGAGAGCCCAGTCGGTTGGCGGAGGCGCGCAAAGCATTCGTCCTCTCGGATGAATTTGGTGAAAAGTTCAGCGACAAGCTGTCCTTGACTTTTGAAGAGACGATCAAAGTGGCAGTGGACTACTGATAACCATGATTTTACTGCATTATTTTGATTTATTTATGCATGGTTTTGAGGTTGATTTTATAGATAAACCATGGTTACATCACATCTTGTGCATAGTGTGTATTTTTGGACTTAATTGCAAATGATATTATTTTTGGTGTTATTTGATGCTAATATTTGATTCTTATTTTGTAGGCATCAAAGGATCTTGAATTTGGATTTGGACCGAAATTGGGCTCAAATCGGAGTTCAAACGAGAAGATCAAGCTTTGAAGCATTATGGGTCGTTCATCAAGAATAGGAGAGATCTGAACCATCCGTTGAAGATCTGGCCGATCCAACCTAATGGGGAGCAGATCTAAGCCATTGATGAAGATCCAGAAGTTTTGATCAAGATCTGAGTTCATCCAGTCATTGATCCAGCCGGATTAATCTGGACCGTTCAATAAAGACTGTGCAGATCCGGGCCATCCATTGATGATCTGATCGATCCGACCTACGGGAGGGTAGATCCAGACCCTAGATCAACATCAGTACCTTAAGATCGGAATTTGGATGACTTTTCACTGTTGATTTAGCCCGGAATCATCTCAGCCGTCCATTTCAGATCCAAATCTGATTTAAATCTGAGAAGCTACAGTGAGCTTCTTCGTCGAATCCTCCACGCACAGCAGCTTTGTCCCCGCGGCATTTCTCCGGATTCCAACCCCGATTTCTTCTCCAATCATCTTCTCAAGCTTCTACCTCGGTGATAATCTCTACGGCAGCTCATCCCGATCATCTGGAGCTTCCGGTGGGTGTTTCTTCCGGCGAATTTTGCATTTATGTTCTTCTCTGTTTCAGCGCCGATTTGGAGGTGGTCTTCCAATCGGCGACTCCGATTCCCATCAGAGACGCTTGGAGGTGGTCTGCCGGCGTTCCTGAGCTTCATGCGATGCCCATCCGCAATCCACAGTGCTCATTCCGATCCAGAGTTTCAGATTTGCAAATTTCCAACATTTTCGGCACTTGAGTGGGTTCCGGGATGTTCTTAGCTCGCCGGGGGTGGTCCGTCGGCGTTGTTGAGCATTCCTTGAACTGATACGCCACTGAGATGCTCCACTGAGGTCCAGAGTTGGGTGGTCTCGACTTTGGCACTCTTGTGTGACGGCAAGAGTGTGAAACTTGTGTGGATTGGTTGTGAGTTGGATCGGTTAGGATTTATTTCATTTTGTTACTGTTTTTATTATCTTAGAACAGATTCATTTGAAGTTTTGTTATATTTTTATGCAAGTAGTTAGCATTTCTTTCCTTGTTGAAGCTTAGTTTAAGTTTTAGTTGATGCTTGGTTACTTGTTTAGTGTTTAAATTCTAAGCTAGGGTTTACATCTTGTTTTAGATCATATTTACTTGAGTCTTGTTATTTCAATCTTAGTTTGATGTATGTTAATGATTTAATTATAATGTAGGGTGACAATGCATTATGGTTTGATTGTTGGCACACAAGTAGATTTCATTTGTTTAGGTTTCACTCTTGCTTTAGATTAATTTCTTAATTGCTGTGTTTTTCCTCTGTTAGATTTAGATTTAAAGCTTTTAAACCCCCAACTCCATTTTTATATCGAAAACCCCAAAAAAATAGGAATAAAAGACAATCCTAAATTACATTCTACCGTTGATTCCTCGGATCGATCCTGGGCTCGTTACTACAACATTATTGCGAAATTAAGGGGTTCAGTGAATATTCATTGTTAATTTGATTTACGAGTGTGACAGACATCGTTATCAAATTTTGGCGCCGTTGCCGGGGAAATTGTAATATGCAATGTTTAGTAATTTTAGGATTGTTGTTTTGATTGCTTTCATGCTTATATATCCATGTGTTGATTTTATTTGTTCCTGAGTCTACTGATTTATTTGCTAGTGTTTTCAGTGTAAGAACAGAAAATTCATGTGACCATGGATCCATATCATCAGTATTTTGGAGATGGGATGGAGAATTATTTTTATCAGCCTCAGACTCAGTTCTATCAGTCCTACCTACCTATGGAGCAGCGGAATAGGTATGAGGATGCACAAGAACAAATTGAAGAATCAATGTGGAAATACAATGAAGTTATGCAACAAATGAGAGAGCATCAAGAGCAACAATTTGCAAGGTTACAGAATATTCAGAGTCAATTGGATCAGATTGCATCGTCCATCAATCAGTTACAAGAACAGAACTCTAGTGGAGAGATGGAGAGTAATGATTTTGTCAGGCCTGACCCTATTCCCATTTATTCACAAGATTTATCTAATATTATTTGTGATGATGATGTAATTGTTCAAATTGTTGATTCTACTAATGTTGTTGCTTTAGATGATGTGAGTGATGCAGGTCTTGTTGCAGAAGATAATTTAAGTGTAGGGGAGTGCTTACTGGAAGCATTACCTCAAGAATCACCAAGAATGGAGGATGTAAGTGTAGGGACTTGTGCTATGGAGCCAAGCACCCAAGAATCACTACATGAAGATGTACATACACTAGAACTGGAGTCTGAGCCATTAGTTGATGAGATAGAGGTAACAAGCACCACTCCAGGTACCTTTCAAGATGACAAGGTGAGTATTTTGTGTAATTTTTCAGAGAATTTTATAGAGGTACCATGCATTGATTTTATTATATGTGAATCATTTCTTGAAATATCTTTTACCCACACTAATATTCTCCTATTTTCTTTTTATCCCACATGCATATGGGAGGTATTTTCTTTTATTGATGTTATAGAAGAATTTAAGCTTCCAAAGTGGGTGCTTAAACTGATCCGACTTAGACCTCCGGAGAGAATTTTGAAAGGAAAAAAGGATTAATAAGAAGAATTTGAGTGGAACCACGATTACTCCACTTCCGGGGTGGCTTCTTCATCTAAATCTTCTTCAACCACCAGGAATGAAAGGGGAGTTGGTTCCAATTTTGCTTGTTTTTGCATTTTAATTCATGCTTTGTGTTTAGTTTTTCTTTAATAAATTCTTTATACATTTCTTTGGTTCTATACTTTGCATTTGCACTTTGTTTTTACATTTTGCATTTTATTTCCATACTTTGCATTTAGTTAGTGCATAGCATGTCATTTGAATAAAAGTCTCCATGGGAATTTTCTAAGTAATATTTTTAATATGGTAAATGTCTCTTAAATTTGATCATCAATTTTAGGTCATTTGACATGATTGAATGCCTCACTTACATGATATTGGTTAATTTGGTGGTAGATTCTATTTTGATCAATTGAGCTTGATTGCATGAAATTACCTAGAGAGGACCACTTTAAGTCTATACACTATTATTTTCTCTTGTGTGGCATGCACTCATAGCAAATTAAGTACTCTAGAACTTGCTTAGTTTCTTTTTAAAGTCACAATAGCATTTGTGTGCATGGAAATTGAGGATTTTGTCAATTTTGTTTCCCTACATACTTCCCAATTTCTTTCCCACAATTTTCTCGAAAATTTTTATCTAGCATTCTGACTATTGATCACTTCATACTTTCCAATTCCTTTCTCACAATTTTCTTTAAACATTTTCCTCTTGCATTTTATCCTTTTATTACCTTTGCATGCTCTATTGTATTTAGAGTTTTGGTTGAATTCTTGATGAGTTTGATTTTGCAAGATGGGTAAAGGTTTAAGTGTGGGGGAGAATTAGTATACATTTGAAGATGTTGAAGGTTTGGATGGTTCTTTGCATTGAATGCTAAATTTAATTGTTCTTTGAGTCTATTCTTGGAAAGAGCAAGTTTCAATAGTTTGGAATTTTTGAACTTGATACTATGGTGATACACTCAACATCTTGGGATGATTTTAAATGCTTCTCAACTGTGCTACTAAGGTGTGTGCTGAATTTCTGGAAGTTGCAATTTGATGTGCCGCTTCGGACATAAGCTACAACGAGTTGAAGAATTGGCATCAAGTTGAGCAGTTACATCTCTTACAAAGTTATAAAAACAGTAAAGAAGAAAGGAAGAGATGCTGAAGTGTGCAGAAGTAGGACTTTATAGCAACAATAAGCTTGGAAAATGAGTTTCAGTGCAAGTGTGTGCCAAGTTTCCTTTGCTAGTCAATGGAAGGTTCAAGGAAAGTTGAAATGGAACCATTATTATCAAGTAGGAATTGCAGTGAGGGCAAAATCTGGAATTGAAACTCATTTACTGGAACCAGAAATTGAATTGGAATCAATGTGCCAATGGTGTGCCAATTTTTCCATGTGATTCTCAAATCAGTGAGAAACTAAGTGAAGGTTGTAGATTTTTTTCAAAAACCAATGGTGTTCTTCTCCCTCCAAGACCTATCCAAACCATAAAGATAAAGGTTTAAGTGTGGGGGAAGGAATGTTTGTTTGGCAAGACTATGGTGTGCTAATCTAATTTGCAAACAAAAAGAGTTCCTAGAAGCTGGAACTAATTTCCGAGAGTGTGCATTTCTGAAACTGCTCTTTGGATTTTCCGGGAACAAGAGTTCTAAAATTGAATTTGGTAGTTGAGTGTTGAATTGGAATTACAGGAATGAACCAGCTTTGAATTTCTGCTGAACTGTGCTAGTTTTAAATGCTGAAATGCTGAATTTTGTCCTGCAGTATATCAAAATCGGTATGCAAATTAGTCATTGCTGGAATTTTGTAACTTGGTTCAAGTCTCAATGAATTGAATTAGGAGCTGATTTGAATGAAAGTCAAGTTGATGGTGTATTTCCGGAACATGGAAATAAAGAGCTGTGCAGATTGGAATGGCTGTATTCTAGACAATGTATTGTGCAGAAATGCAAAAATGGAATGAACATAGAAGTGCAGAAACAAGGAAGCTGAGGGTGTTGTGTATCATATGGTGTATCAAAATTCGGAATGCAACATTAAAAATGAGTGGAAGCTTGACTGAAATTTAAGAAGAAGCTGCAACAAATGGTATTCTTGCTTCCAACCTCTACAAACTCTATATGGGAATACAGACTTTAGAAGCTGCTGATGATGAAACAGAGAATCAAATCAGATTTATAATTTATTGCAGAGGAAGAGTATCAAATGTTTCAATCTCAACTTTATTCTAAAATGGATTGATATTGAATTTTGACATGCAGAAATGTAGTATGCAGTGAGTTGCAGCAGTGAGAGCTGCCACTAAACAGAATTGCAAAATCAGAGCTGAATTCAGCAAGTTAGAATTCCTGCTTAAAGTATCAATTGCGTGCCAAGATCCTTATACAATTTTGCTATCAATGAAAAGATTAAGTAAAGTTCATGCTTACTCACTATTAAATAGTGTTTATATATGTACAAATTGAACAAGGGCTGAATTTGGTCCCTGAAATCAGTGATTTTAATCTGAAATGCACAGAATACAGAGATGCAATTTCATTTCATGGAGAAGTTTATTTCCGGAATGTTGCTCATTTCTTTGTGCAGTTTTTTGGATATTAAATTTCATTTAATCTGATTGCTGACAGAAGAAGCAACAAACTGATGCTGAAATTGATTTGTGAAGTTGTTAGTCTTTGTTGGACAGAGTTGCTGGTGAGAGATTTTCAAAAGTCAAAAGGTTGTTGAGATTTCATCTACTTAGATATCAAATTAAATTGTTATTTTTCAAGGGAGGTCATGCTTTTCTTTTCAAACATCACTTGCTTTCCGAAATCAAATTCTTCATTGATTTAAGATGAATCATTTTGAATCCCAATTCTGAAACGTAAAGCTTCAAATCTGAAATTCTGATTTTGAATTCTAAGTGCTGAAGTTTTCCTTGCAACCTGCTGATTAGTGTTGAAGCAATTGGCCCTTTAAACAGTGAGGTGATAATGCTGGAATTCAGAATTCTGAGAGATAAGTGCAGAACTGAGAAATTCTGTGAAGTTGCAGTTTGGAATGAATGGAGTATCAAGATTTCAGAAATAATGTCTAGGAAAGGAGAAGCTTAGATGAAGTTTCATAATGTGAAGAAACAAATGGAACGTTGGCGTCAACAGCTTCTAACAAGATTCATTTTAACACTGCAAAGATGGAATGGCAAAACTGAAATTGATATGTCAATTATAATTAAGTTGTGTGCCAAGTATCTATTGCGAGTATAAGTTCAGTAAAAATTTTAGTTGAAGAATATTACAATTCCAATTCTGAACTTATTGATTTGTGTTAATGTGCCAATGCTGGAATGTTGTCCAAAAGTTTCAGAAGTTGCTGAAAACAAGAAATAATACTCTGTAAACAGATTTTGTTGATTCTATTTATAAGGAAGCAATGGATTAGTAATGATAATCTTTCCAATGAAGCATACGAGGAAGATATAAACAGGAATTGACAGGAATTCATTGATTCACAACTTGGCATATCAACCCTGTTTTGTGCTAACTTCTCTTGCTGTTTTTGTTCAGAATACACATTGAATTCTAGTCCTATCAATTCAATGGTAATGGGATCTCATTCCAGGTTAAACCTTTCATGATTCAGGCAAATTTTCCATGAAATTTGAATTCTGAAACTAAGGATCAGAAACCATAATGCAGTGTCAGAAATGCATGTTCTGGATTCTGTGTATCAATTGCTAGTGTTGCCTCTGATCAGTTTTATGTATGATTCGATTTCTTAATAAGTTGTTTAGTTGAAAATAACTAACATGAAGGAAATGCAGCTTCAGCTGGTAATAGATCATGTATAAATCTGCTGCTGAATCAGGAATCCTGAATTTTGCAACTATTCTGGAATTCTGGTACAAGAAGCAAAAAAAGATAATAATTGAATCAGTTAGGAACAGCTGGAATTTGAAACCTAGAACTTAGCTATCAGATTCAATTCTAAAATACAAGAATTAATTCATGAGAAGCAGAATGTTAATGTTATTTCTACAGTACTGAAATTCACAAAGAATCTCAAGTTGTTTAAATTCATGAATGGATTCGGAGTTCAACCAATTAGTGGTGGTAAGATAGAAAATTGTTAATATGAATTTAAACAACTGCATCACCTGGAATTGAAGGAATCTGCTGGAAATGGCAATGCAGAATTAGCAATTGGTATGAGTTTCAAGAGGAGATTCTGGAATTGGTTGAAGCAGTAATTTCTTCTAACACTTGCATTGTGCTAATTTTTAAGGTTAATGATGATCAGATTGCAATGTTTGGAACTAAAATCAGAAATCTGAACTGTGAAATGCAGAATTCAGACTTGTACTGTGCTGTGAAAGATTCTTATCAGATTATGATCTCGGAAGTTGCAGCTGAACATAATAGTGAATTTTAACTTACTGAGTAATTGCTGAAGAAGAAAATTGGTAGAATAGCAATACTGGAATTGAAGAATCAACTTATATTATGTTGTTGAAGCTGTAATTTCATAAGCTATTGGTGTTATTATGAAGAAGTGATTTCTTTGTTCAGATTTCTGTAACCTTATTGTGAGAAAATTGTAGCTGCATTTCACCACAGAAACAAAGGGAATGATGAATCAATTCTGCAGATTATCAAGTTTTTGGTTACATGTTATGTTCTATTGTCCGAGACGGCCAATGATTTAAGTGTGGGGGAGGAAGCTCTTCTCCATGAGATGATTTGAGATTATTTTAGTTTCAAAATGCTGAAATTGAAGTGCAAAAATAGTGAAGAAGAAGAAAAAAAATATTTTGGCACATCAAGAGAGTATCAAGTGAAGATAGAGTATCAAGATTTTTGGATTGTCATCAAATTGAAGGAGAGATTAGCTAGATCTTTTGAATTGGTTAAAACAAATGGTATTCATCTCTTTTTACATCAAAATGGTCAACTCATCAAGTATATTCCTCCAATACTCTCATCTTCTCATTTGCGTCATTAATGCCTTTTCTTTTGTCAATTTCATTCACTTCACTTGTTCTTTTTGCTTCCATTTCAATTCTTCATGATTAAAAATCCTTTTGATTCATGTATGCTATATTTTATAGTGGTGGAGAATTAGAAAATAAGCAAGCTTATGGTAGTGAAATGTTGTGAGTTGCATTGAGTGAGCTCCACTTATACATGCTTGAGTGTGAGAGATATAATAGGTGAATCCCTTGTGAGTTGCAACTTGCTTTATTTTTCAATTGGATTAAAACTACCATACCTACTGATTATTGTTTGAATGGTATGCATGATTGTTTGTGATCTTTAGATGATCTTAGTTAAATTCCTTTTACTACCTTTTAGATATTGCTAGGGAATTTTTTGTGGAGATGATTTTGAGTTTTCTTTATTTGCACGGGACGTTCAAGACTAAGTGTGGGGGATTTGATAACCATGATTTTACTGCATTATTTTGATTCATATATGCATGGTTTGATGTTGATTTCATAAGTTAAAATCATGGTTACATCATATTTTGTGCATAGTGTGTATTTTTGGACTTAATTGCAAATGATATTATTTTTTTTGATATTATTTGATGCTAATATTTGATTCTTATTTTGTAGGCATCAAAGGATCTTAGATTTGGATCTATTTGGACCGAAATTGGGCTCGAATCAGAGTTGAAACAAGAAGATCAAGCTTTGGGTCGATTTGGACCGTTTATCAAGAATAGGAGAGATCTGAACCATCCGTTTAAGATCTGGCTGATCCAACCTAATGGGGATCAGATCTGAGCCATTGATGAAGATCCAGAAGTTTTGATCCAGATCTGAGTTCATCTATCCATTGATCCATCCCGACTTAATCTGGACCGTTTATTGAAGACTGGGCCGATCTGGGCCATCCAGTGATGATCTGATCGATCCGACCTACGGGAGGATAGATCCAGACCCTAGATCAACATCAGTACCTTCGGATCAGATTTTGGATGACTTTTCACCGTTGATTTAGCCCGGAATCATCTCAACCGTCCATTCCAGATCCAGATCTGATTTAAATGAGAAGCTACAATACCCAGCTTCTTTTTCGACTCCACAGCGCACAGCAGCTTCGTCCCGCGGCGATTTTTCTGGATTTCGACCCCGATTCCTTCTCCAATCGTTCTCTCAAGCTTCAACTTCATTGTAGAGCTTCACAGCAGCTCATCCCGATCATCTGGAGCCGCCGGCAGGTGTTCCTTCCGGCGCAATTCTCTTTTCTGTGATTTTTTGTTCCCGCCGAGATTTGGAGGTGGTCCTCCAATCTACGGTATCTCCGCCCATCAGAAACACTCGGAGGTGGTTCGCCGGTGTTCCTGAGCTCCATCCGATGCCCATCTGCCATCCACAGCTCCACTCCAGATCCAGATTAGTAGATTTCCAGATTTTCGGCACTTGAGTGGGTTCCAGGATGTTCTTAGCTCGTCGGGGGTGTTCCGTCGGCACTTGTGAGCATTCCTCGAATTGATTTGCAGCTTAGAATCTCCACTGAGGTCCGAAATTGGGTGGTTTCGATTTTGGTACTCTTGTGTGACGGCAAGAGTATGAAGTTTGTGAGTTGATTGTGAGAGGATTGGTTTTTATTTTATTCTAGTTCTTTTTCTTACTGTTTTATAGCTTAGACAGATTTATTTTAATGTTCGTTATATTTTTATGCAAGTAGTTAGCATTTCTTTCCTTGTTGAAGCTTAGTTTAAGTTTTATTTGTGCTTGGTTAATTGTTTAGTGTTTAAGTGCTAAATTAGGTTTACATCTTGCTTTAGATCAGATTTATTTGAGTCTCGTAATTTTATCCTTAGTTTGATGTGTGTTGATGGATTTATCACAACGTAGTGTGACAATGCGTAATGATTTGTTCATTGGCACATAGTTATGTTTCACTCTTGTTTTAGATTAATTTCTTAATTGTTGTGTTTTTCCTCTGTTAGATTTAGATTTAAAGCTTTTAAACCCCCAACTCCATTTTTATATCGAAAACCCCAAAAAAATAGGAATAAAAGACAATCCTAAATTACATTCTACCGTTGGTTCCTCGGATCGATCCTGGGCTCGTTACTACAACATTATTGTTTAATTAAGGGGTTCAGTGAAAATACATTTGTACAATTTGATTAGCGGATGTGTCAGATTCTCGATTTTTAATGTCGGAGCTCGACGGTCTTCAACTCGGAAGGTTTATAGACACCGGCTCGTCTCTCGATATTTAACGTCGGAGCTCGACGGTCTTCCGCTCGGGAGTTTATAGACGCCGGCTCGTCTCTCGATATTTAACGTCGGAGCTCGACGGTCTTCCGCTCGGGAGTTTATAAACGCCGGCTCGTCTCTCGATATTTAACGTCGGAGCTCGACGGTCTTCCGCTCGGGAGTTTATAGACGTCGGCTCGTCTCTTGATTTTTAACGTCGGAGCTCGACGGTCTTCCGCTCGGAAGGTTTATAGATGCCGGCTCGTCTCTCGATATTTAACGTTGGAGCTCGACGGTCTTCCGCTCAGGAGTTTATAGACGTCGGCTCGTCTCTCGATATTTAACGTCGGAGCTCGACGGTCTTCCGCTCGGGAGTTTATAGACGCCGGCTCGTCTCTCGATATTTAACGTCGGAGCTCGACGGTCTTCCGCTCGGCGGGTTTATAGACACCGGCTTGTCTCTCGATTTTTAACGTCGGAGCTCGACGGTCTTCCGCTCGGCGGGTTTATAGACGCGGCTCGTCTCTCGATTTTTAACGTCGGAGCTCGACGGTCTTCCGCTCGGCGGGTTTATAGACGCCGACTCGTCTCTCGATTTTTAACGTCGGAGCTCGACGGTCTTCCGCTCGGCGGGTTTATAGACGCCGGCTCGTCTCTCGATTTTTAACGTCGGAGCTCGACGGTCTTCCGCTCGGGAGTTTATAGACGCCGGCTCGTCTCTCGATATTTAACGTCGGAGCTCGTCGGTCTTCCGCTCGGGAGTTTATAGACGCCGGCTCGTCTCTTGATTTTTAACGTCGGAGCTCGACGGTCTTCCGCTCGGAAGGTTTATAGACGTCGGCTCGTCTCTCGATATTTAACGTCGGAGCTCGACGGTCTTCCGCTCGGGAGTTTATAGACGCCGGCTCGTCTCTCGATATTTAACGTCGGAGCTCGACGGTCTTCCGCTCGGGAGTTTATAGACGCCGGCTCGTCTCTCGATATTTAACGTCGGAGCTCGACGGTTTCCGCTCGGGAGTTTATAGACGCCGGCTCGTCTCTCGATATTTAACGTCGGAGCTCCACGATCTTCCGCTCGGGAGTTTATAGACGCCGGCTCGTCTCTCGATATTTAACGTCGGAGCTCGACGATCTTCCGCTTGGGAGTTTATAGACGTCGGCTCGTCTCTCGATATTTAACGTCGGAGCTCGACGGTCTTCAGCTCGGAAGGTTTATAGACGTCGGCTCGTCTCTCGATATTTAACGACGGAGCTCGACGGTCATAAAGGCTAATCTTTAACACAGCCGCTCGGCGGACACACTAGCCATCCTTTAATTCATTTCTGCTTCCTGCATTACAAGGACATGGGCGACTAGAATATACACAAAAATGAGTTACATCAGTGCACCTTTCACCCAGCTCGATAAGGCTGGAGATGATTCGCGCTCCAAGGTCGGTCCAACTGCCGTCCGTCTTCATCCTCCAAATAGTAAGCGCCCGAGCGGAGCTTTTCGATGATTTTGAAGGGGCCCGCCCACGGAGCTTCTAGCTTGCCGACGTCGCCGACCGGCTTCACTTTCTTCCAGACAAGATCGTCGACCTGGAATGATCTTGGGATTACGCGCCGGTTGTAATTCTGCTTCATTCTTTGACGGTACGCCATCAGCCGGACGGATGACTTGGCTCTCTCTTCTTCGACCAAATCCAGCTCCATGTTCCTTCGCTCGGCGTTGTTGTCATCATAATTCTGGATCCGAGCGGACTCGACGCCAACTTCGACAGGAATAACTGCTTCGCCGCCATACACCAGATGGAAGGGCGTGACTCCAGTTCCTTCCTTCGGGGTCGTTCGGATGGCCCATAAGACGCCGGGCACCTCATCCACCCAGCTTCCTCCCATATGGTCGAGCCGAGCGCGCAAAATACGAAGAATTTCCCGATTGGCTACTTCGGCTTGACCATTGCTTTGGGGATATGTCACGGACGTGAAATGTTGCTCGATGCCATAGCTTTTGCACCAATCTTCGAGCAACTTTCCTGTGAATTGCCGCCCATTATCGGAGATAAGTCGACGGGGGATGACGAACCGACAGATGATGTTCTGCCAAATAAATTTCTTGACCATCTGCTCGGTGATCCTGGCTAGCGGCTCGGCTTCCACCCACTTGGAAAAATAATCAACCGCCACCAATAAAAATTTCCGCTGTCCGGTCGCCATAGGAAACGGACCCACAATATCCATTCCCCATTGGTCGAACGGACAAGACACAGTAGCGGCCTTCATTTCTTCTGCCGGTCGGTGGGAGAAATTATGATACCTTTGACAAGAAAGGCATGTCGCGGCGGTCCGAGCTGCGTCTACTTGTAAAGTTGGCCAGAAGTATCCAGCCAGCAATATCTTTTTAGCTAATGATCGCCCGCCCGGATGTCCTCCGCACGACCCTTGATGCACTTCTTGGAGGATGTATGCTGCATCTTCTGAACTCACGCATTTCAGAAGCGGGCGGGAGAAAGTCTTCTTGTATAGTTGATCTCCAATGAGCGTGAACCGACCGGCTCTCCTCCTTAGCAGCTGAGCTTCATCCCGATCGGACGGTGTAGCACCCGAGCGGAGGAACTCCATGATGGGTGTCCGCCAGTCGCTCGGAAACGAGAGGCCCTCCATACGGTCGACGTGCGCCACCAACAATACTTGTTCAATTGGCTACTGAATGGCGACCGACGTTATCGAGCTCGCGAGTTTGGCTAATTCATCGGCCGCTTGATTTTCCGCTCTCGGTATCTTCTGGATAATGACCTCTCTAAAATTGGCCTTAAGCTTCTCAAAGGCTTCAACGTAGAGCTTGAGCCGAGCTTTGTTAATTTCAAAGGTGCCAGAGAGCTGCTGCGAGGCCAACTGCGAATCCGAATGCAGCGTTACCCGACCGGCGCCAACATGCCGAGCTGCCTGCAAGCCGGCTATGAGGGTTTCATACTCTGCTTCATTGTTTGTGACTTTATAATCCAGCCGGACGGATAAGTGCATCTTTTCTTCTTGAGGGGAGAGCAACAGTATTCCAATCCCGCTTCCGAGTCGAGTGGATGATCCGTCCACAAATATTTTCCACATAGCTTCCGGCTCTGAATTCTGCACCTCAGTCACAAAATCTGCCAATGACTGCGCTTTGATTGCCGAGCGGGGCTGGTACTGGATGTCAAATTCACTTAACTCCATCGTCCATTTGATGAGCCGCCCGGATGCTTCTGGATTTAGTAATACACGCCCGAGCGGGCTATTGGTTTTGACAATGATGATATGCGCCAGGAAGTATGGACGAAGGCGCCGAGCGGCGAAGACCAGGGCGAAAGCCAGCTTCTCGAGCCCAGTGTAGCAAGATTCAGCATCTTTTAAAATATGACTAAGAAAATACACAGGCTCTTCTCCGTTCGCCCTCGCTAGTGCCGAGCCGATTGCTTGATCGGTGGAAGAAAAGTAGATATAAAGTGGCTCACCCGCAGCCGGATTGGCTAATACGGGGAGAGAGTTCAGATATGCCTTCAAATCTTCGAACGCCCGATCGCATTCTTCGTCCCAGTGAAACTTAGTGGCCTTGCGCAAGATTTTGAAAAAAGGAAGGCTCCGGTCGGCGGTTTTGGAGATGAATCTGGATAGAGCAGTTATCCAACCGGTCAAACGTTGCACTTCCCTTGTATTTCTTGGAGGCGGCATGTCTTGTAGAGCTTTCACCTTGCTGGGATTTGCTTCGATGCCCCGCTCGGTCACTATGTAACCTAAGAAACGTCCTCCTTTTGCCCCGAACAGGCACTTCTGGGGATTTAGCTAGACTTCATATTTCCGTAGCGTTCGGAAGGTTTCCTCCATGTCTTTGAAGAGATCGGCCGCTCGGACGGACTTGATAAGAATGTCGTCCACATAAACTTCCAGATTCCGCCCGATCTGCTCCTTGAACACTTTGTTCATCAAGCGTTGATAAGTGGCTCCCGCGTTCTTCAATTCGAACGACATCACATTATAGCAGTAGGTGTCGTCAGCCGTCACGAAGCTAACTTTTTCTTGATCTTCCCGGGCGAGCGGCACTTGATGATATCCTTGATAGGCGTCGAGCATGCATATCAACTCGCAGCCGGCCGTAGAATCCACCAGTTGATCGATTCGGGGCAAGGGGTAAAAGTCCTTTGGGCACGCCTTGTTAAGGTCCCGGAAATCGATGCACACTCTCCACTTGTTGCCGGGTTTGGAAACTAGCACCACATTCGCCAGCCAGCTCGGGAACTGGACCTCACGTATATGGCCGGCCTCCAATAGTTTCTCCACCTCCGCTCGGATGATGGCATTCTGCTCAGCGCAGAAGTCCTTTTTTCTTTGCTTTACTGGCCGAGCGTCGGGTCGGACGTGGAGCTCATGCTGCGCTATACTTGGTGAAATTCTGGGCAGCTCATGTGTCGACCAGACGAAGACATCATGGTTTCTCCGGAGGCATTGGATCACCTCCTCTTTCTGATTCGCCTCCAGATCGGACGCGATGAAGGTCGTGGCTTCCGATCGGGTCGGGTGTATCTGCACTTCCTCTTTTTCTTCATAAACTAAAGAGGGAGGCTTTTCAGTTATAGCATTCACCTCGACCCGTGGCGACTTCCGAGCGGAATTTGCTTCTGCTTGGACCATTTCAACGTAGCACCGCCGAGCTGTCAGTTGATCTCCCCGTACTTCTCCCACTTTGTCTTCGACGGGAAACTTGATCTTCTGGTGAAAGGTGGAGACGACCGCCCGGAACTCACTGAGCGCCGGTCGTCCCAAAATGACGTTGTAGGATGAGGGAGAGTCCACCACCACAAAATTCGCTGTCCGTGTCCTCCTGAGCGGCTCTTCTCCCAGTGAGATGGCCAGCCGGATTTGTCCGACCGGTAGGATTTCATTGCCCGTAAACCCGTAGAGAGGGGTTGTCATGGGCAGCAGCTCGGCGCGGTCAATTTGTAGTTGATCGAACGCCTTTTTGAATATTATGTTGACCGAGCTTCATGTGCCATTAAAAACGCGGTGAATAGTGTAGTTAGCTATTACCGCTTTAATGAGCAGAGCGTCGTCATGGGGCACTTCAACTCCTTCCAAGTCACCGGGCCCGAAACTGATTTCGGGTCCACTCGCCCGCTCTCTGCTGCAGCCGATTGCATGGATCTGGAGCTGCCGGACACTCACCTTTCTTGCTCGGTTGGAGTCTCCTCCGGTTGGCCCACCAGCTACGATGTTGATCTCGCCTCGGGAAGTATTGCTTTTATTTTCTACTTCCCGAGCGGACGGTTGGGGACGTTCCCTAGACATCCGGAGATTCTCCCGTCTCGGAGAGCGATGCCGCTCCGGAGTCTGTTGTCGTCTATCAGCTACCGTCCGTTCGGCTTCACAAGGCCTTTGTCGTCTGTCGGCTGATGGCGACCGACGACCGCTACCTCTAGGAATGGGGTGGGCGATTAGTGGAAGACTACGGCAATCCCTAGTGTTATGTGTGTCCGTCCGGTGGAAGGAGAAGAACATCGGAGTCCATCTCTTCTTTGTCCTGGGCCGTTCGGCTGCTACTTCTTGAACATGAGGTCTTGGATGAGCACGGATTGTTTCGGCCCGTGGTCCTCTGGGTGGCTGATGAGCTGCGTGCGGCTTCCGTTCGGCAGGGGGAGCCCGCTCGGCTAGAGTTTCTTTTTTCCGGGCCGCTTGCGCTTCCTCCACGTTGATGTATTCGTTGGCCCGGTGTAGTATGTGATCGTAGTCTCGAGGCGGCTTCCGAATGAGCGATCGGAAGAAATCCCCATCCACGAGGCCTTGTGTGAAGGCATTCATCATGGTCTCCGAGGTGGTCGTTGGAATGTCCATGGCCACTCTGTTGAACCGCTGGATGTAGGCTCGGAGTGATTCGCGGGCTTCCTGTTTGATGGAAAACAGACTAACACTAGTTTTTTTGATAGCGTCGACTGCTTGCGAAGTGATGGAGGAAGGCCGTCCGGAAGTCCTTGAAGCTTGTGATGGATCCGTCCGGCAACCTCCGAAACCACCGTTGAGCCGATCCGGAGAGGGTGGTGAAGAAAACCCGACACTTCACCCCATCTGTGTATCGATGCAGGGTTGCCGTGTTATCAAACTTGCCCAAATGATCATCCGGATCGGTGGTTCCATTGTATTCGCCGATCGTCGGGGGCACGTAGTGTTTGGGTAGAGGGTCTCGTAGAATAGTCTCTGAAAATTGGCGATTAATCCGCTCGGGCGATGAGTCCGATCGGGGGGCTTTTCCTTTTTTGTCGTCTCGTCTAGGCATTTTATCCGAAGAAGATCCCCGATCTCTATTAGTTGCTGCGGCTTCAGGGGTGCGGAATAGGGCCCGATGAAATGCAACGGTGGCCTGTGGTGCTTCCGCTCGACCACCAGATGCTGACGTTGCTTGCTGCTCCGGCCGCTCGGCTGTTGCTTTCTGTTTTTGCTCCACAAGCTTAGCGGCCCTCAACTCGATCAGAGTGTCGAGTTCCTCCGTGGAAAGCGTCACCGTGTGTTGTCGTCAAGCCTCGTCCATTGTTTCCGTTCGGATGCAGGAGCGTTCCCACAGACGGCGCCAAATTGATCCTGTCCGAATGCTGAATCAACGGACGCTGGGCACGTGGCGCTCTCCAGTTGCTGATGTGGGTCTTCGACTGGTTGCACGAACCTCCGGTGAACCTGCACAGAAGTCAGGCCGGGAAGGGGCTCCCGGCGGCGACCCTCCGACGCTCAAGTCAGGCAAGCTAGTAGTGAAAAAAGTGGCTCCAAAGTTATCGAGCGCGTACCTCCGGCGAAGTATAAGGCTCTTTATATAGAGCGGTGAAAGAGCTCACGCACGTCCACCGAGGTGCATACGTGTCCGCAGCCCATACCTCGGTATGTGTCTGTCAGAAAACTTACCTGACGCCATACTGCTACAGTCCACGCACGTCTTCGATGGGACAACAGAACACCTCGTTATCAGACTTGGAGTATGGCCTAGCCATAGGACTTGACAGCTGTCATAAGATGTTCTTGTCCTTCTCTACCTACCACAGGCCGGGGCGTCCGGCCGGCCGGCTGGACGGGGAGTCCGTCCGGCCGGCCCTCATCTTATGCGCTGGTCGAACGGCATTCACATCACGTCCGACCCTCCGTATGAATCGGTATGCTGGGGAGACTTCAGGTAAGGTGCTATGTAAGGATTGCTAGCAGTATGTTACCTTGCGTCTTTGGCCAAGCATGACTTCTGCTCGGCCCTCGGCTCTTGTCGGGGCGCCTTTTGCCATCGATTATTCATCAGTCAGCCGGCCGGGAGGTCGGCTCATCCTTCTCCGGTCGACCGCCCAGTCTGCCCTTCTCCGGTCAGCCACCTGACCTTTTGACTTCCACATGACATTGACCTCTCAAAATAAGGGTCCCCTATTCTATCTGTCGGATCAACTATCATTTCATTTCCTCATTCTTAAATTCATCAATCAAACACCTCTTTACATGTGATGCGAAATCTATTGTCCCATCAAGATCAGTTTGAGGCCATCTCAAAACTCGTGATAAGCACGAAATCGAAGTGTCGAGGAGGAAATTAACAACCGTTTAGAACTTTTAGGGGTACTCTGAAACAAAAAACAGAATGTGGGGTAAAATGTAAATTCGCGGCACGAGGGAAACGCGCCCCGCCCCGGCATGATCGAGAGGATTGAAAATTGATGCGAAGGACGACGCGTTTACGTGTCCTTTCATTTTATATTATCTCTTTTTTTTTTCTACTTTAATTTTTGTTCTACAATAAAACATTAAAACTGGCTAGAAGACTTGAATCTTTCGTTGGTCAAGTCTCCATTTAAAATCTAACTTATTATATTTTTAACATGAGTTAAGGAATTCTAATAAACAAATTATAACTAATTGTGCATTGCAAGTGGGAAAATGATGTTAAAAGTAGTAGTTGGTTTTTGTCTTTCGTAAAGTCCTCTGGCACTGGCACTTGATGTGTTCCGTCCTTTTCATTTCTCATTCAATGGCGTGCTTAAAGGGAACGGTGCGGCCCTCTTTTCTCTGCGTCCACATCCAAAAAATTACCGAGAAATTACAGAGAAACCAAGTCCGTTATAATTATAATTGATTACAGGATATTTGTATGTATAGTAGTAGTTTTTCATTTAAAAGTTATGCTTTTCCACCCTCCAAGATTTACTTATCTGTCTAAAACGCCCTTCGAGAGTTTAAAAACTGACCGATTAATGGTTACGGTCTAAAATATAAATAGATAAAGTTTTGCCGAACCAAACCGAGTTAATTTTCCAGTGACTCCATCATTCCGGTCGAGTCATGTTTCTGCTTTGAAACAGTCAATCTCTTCCCATGACGCGCTATTCCCTCTCCCTCCTTTTTATAAATTCCTTCCCCTTGACATCGATTCCTCCACGCCGGTGATGGGGAGCGGAGAAGGAGTTGAGCACGGGACCCCTCTAATGGCGGAGCTGGCTCGGGCTTTGCAGCTCGTCAGGGAGCTGGAGTCCCACTTGGCTCATTCTGCCCTGGCCGACTCCTGCAAATCTTTAGCCCCCGAGATTCTGTATTCCATTCAGAAGTCGATCCTGATGGTTCAGTCGAGCAGTCTCGACGGAGGAGGAACACCGCCGTCGACCACCGGCGACAGCCCCTGTTTCGAGAACCCCTGTCCGCTTTCAGAGGAACACGACTGCAAGCAGATGAAGAAGAATAGGTGGGAGAGCTTTAGTCCGAACCTGGCATTTCAGTATAGGCCTCGTTAATTAAAGCTCACGTCTTTGGCTTCGATCTTTGCAGGAAGACACTCCATAAATGGACAACACAGGCGAGGCTCATCCCCGGCGGCGCCGGAGGAGTCGAAGGGCCCGTTGACGACGGCTACAGCTGGCGAAAGTACGGGCAGAAAGATATCCTCGGGGCCAAACACCCAAGGTCATCTAATTTCTGTACGAAAGCAATTTGATTTCCTGCAATATTCTCCATTGTTGACTCATTTGGATTTCGCCCGATCTCTGCAGAGCCTACTACAGATGCACGCATCGAAATACACAGGCTTGTCCTGCGGTGAAACAAGTGCAGCGATCGGATGAGGATCCCCTGCTGTTTAACATCACCTACAGGGGTATTCACTCATGCCTACGAAGACCACACACAGATTCAGCATCAGCATCTGAAGAGCAACAGAGCCAGCGCAAGAAAGTAAAAACTGAAAGATTGGACTCGGAGGAAGCTCAGGAGCAGGCTTTTCTATCCATGGCATCAATGGCTGAGTGGGGAGAAATGCCGCCGGAGATCTTTTCCCTGCTCTCCGCCAACGACGACGTCTTAATTGGCAATTCTACTCTTGTATCTCCGGTTACCTTGGATTCCACTTACTTCTTGATGTCTCCATATCCAATTAATGAGGAGACTTCTGATTCTGACCTCGGAGAGAAAATATCAAGAGCAAATTCAGCAAGCAACTCATCTCTTGTGAACATGGATGTCATGCTTGATGAACTCAACTTGGATCAGAGCTTCCAGTTCGATGCCTCCAGCTTCTTCTCATGAGTGTGTGGAAGAATTTTGTGGCAGTAAATGCTTTTATCATAGGATTTAGCAGAACCACAGCAACTGGCTGTTCTTTTGTCTCCAGCTAAAAACAATGTATAGAAGTATTGTAGTTTTTGTTAGATGAGATAAAGTAATTATATTTAACTTACATTGGGTTGGCGAGCATGGATTCTCGCTGACAATAAATGAGAAGTGCATTTGTGGAAGTTACTCTCTGTTGGCACATGATAAGACAATAAAGTTACAAATAGTGGTTAAAAAAGAAAAACAAAGGAAAGAGAAGTACCAAAGAAGAAAACATCATGATAGAGCAATCTCTATATTATCTCCTAAAATTTGGACAAACGATAAAGTGCGTACACCCTTATCATGATGCTTTTGTTGCTCCATGTACACAAAGCAAAATGAGCAGTACAATGATCGTCTCATTTATTAAATAACAATCATCAACATATCAATTTCACAAACAAATACACCCGATCTGAGATCGTCTTTATTCCATTTTATTGTTTTCATTCTAAAGTACCGAGACACAAACATTAATTAGACCATGGGGTCTCCCCTAATCCAACAGATTATTCTACATGAATGTCTAGTGTTAAAGGCATGAACCCGATAGTTGATTAGAAAGAAGACCTTAGTTCTTCCTCTCCCATAAGAATTGCTATCAACAACTCATTCCAGGTATCAATTGGCCCAGGCAGGCACCAATGCAGACAGTCCTCCTGTGGTTTCTTAGATATATCAGGGTGGTATTTTCTGTAGGGCCCTGGATGCCCATCAGGCCTCAGAAGTGAAAGATGGTAAATATCAAGAAGACTCAGATTCAAGCCATTTACCAATCCTTCCTGAAACTCCTCCAATTCCACGTTTCTCATTACTGCATCCACAGGATCAGCATTGTACTCACCTTCATTGAATGGTTTTGTTCTGTTGCAAATCCCACCACTGTACCATTGCCCATACTCAAAGTGGCTAGGGGTCCAAGTCCTCAGAACTACAAGCGGCTTGTGATCAGCAGCACTTAAGAAGCGGAAAATCAATCGAAGGGCTCTGCGGTAAGAGTAGTCCATACCAAGTTCCTTTAATCCCTTGCCTGGGCAGTAGTGGCAGCCAACAATGGTATTATTCTCCCAGAATGTGGTTTCTTTAAGGAACCATTGCCCACCAGACAGCATTATGTAGTCGTAATTTTGGTATTGGCTGGTCCACACTGGGTCTAGAACATCAAGATAAATCTGTATATCTTTCTTGGACTTTGCTTCTGTGGATTTCACCAAAAAAGGAGCCCAAATGAGTCCCAGTGTGATGTTGTGTGAGGGTAAGTACCATGTTTTGGATTGATATGTTTCATCGTGATAGACTAGTACTGCTTCTTCAACCTGATGATAAGACAGATTCAAGAAGACAAATCATGGACAGAAAGTAGCACGAGGATAAATCATGGACAGCAAGTAGGTTTCAAAAAAAAAGTTTAAATAAAACATAGAAGATTGATGTTGGGGTAATTGTCCTCAAATCAAAAGCTATAATGTTCAACATAAGTTAAGGTTCCCAGCTAAATTGTTTCCCAAATGCCATTTCCATAACTCAAATTTGGCATTTGAAAAGTTGTTTTATGAAATGAAAGCTTGGTTAATTAATTTCTATTAGAATGATATGGAATGATGCTCAAGATCATATGAGAAAGAAGAGAAAAAATAGACAACAAGGATAAAGTAGCACCGGGTTCGAGCATGTCCAGAGAGCACCTTTGAGAGAATACAAAGCAATGATTCCATCTGGTTGCGGAGAATAGAATCGCCAATAAATGCTATGGATTTTCCTCTCATGCTGTTAGAGAACTTCCTTGTGTCTGTGGGAGGAATTTTGCAACCATGTGGTTTCCATCTCCAGGAAAGGTAGTCAGTATTTAATCGGCCATTTGTCAAACAATTTTGAGGAGAAGATATAAACTTGCAACTTGAATTTGAATAAGCAGGGGAAGAATCTTTTTTCCATTCTCCGGAGAAAAGATCACATCTGTTTGCATCATCTGATGTTCAAGATTGGATGAATTTCAGATGTGATAATCATAAAAAATGGATGCAGATAAAAATTTATCATGAAAAAATTAAACAATCAAGCAATACACGAATCTCTGAGCTGCTGGTTTGCATTCACTCATGGATTCCTTTTAGTACATCTAATACAAGCATTAGAACATAAATTGGCTGATAATTAATCATACATAAGTGCTAAGAGAGCAGTGACCTACAATGAAATACTCAGTTCCAAGCTTAAAACAATTGTCAGCTGTGAGCCTTCGACCTACCTTTTCTTGAGAATAATTAATAATCATGAAAACTTTTAGAAACTTGCTTTCATGACAGAAAAATAATCAAGTACAGAAAAGTACAAATGCCATGTTTCTGAGGGTAAAAAATGTCCCACAATTCACACGAATTTTGAGAGAGAAAGTCTGCTCCAAGAAACAAGTTGGTGAAGTTTGGCAATCTGAATAAATTATGTCCAAAGCCAACAATATCCAAATACTTCAGCACAGTTTCAGTAAACAACTGGAGACACATAACAACCAGGTATTGTTTTTTTTTTTTCAATTGGAAGAGAAAAGGAAATAGCCAATCAGCAATAAGCCCATGGTTTGTTTTTTCATTTTCATCATTAATGGGAAGAACCCTAACCCACTCCGACATTCCTCACTTTCTGTCGCCAGAAGCTATTATACCAAACGAAAAATCGATTTTAAGATGATAAACAAGCACTACCCCCACCGTAGTTCAGAGCAAGTTCTCAAACCTCACCGTAAAAATTCCACCTTTCTTAATAACGCAAACAACCATGGCGGCAATCAAAATCTACGGATAAACAAGTAAAATTACCCTAATATCTCCCTACAATAACTTCAACTATCAAAATCTCACCTTCCGTTGGAGCAGGACGGGCGTCAGTCGCGCGAGGAAAGAGAAGCTGAAATGCGAGAACCAAGAGGAAGGCGGAGCCCAAGATCCCGAGGAGGAAACCGTAGAAGCTCTTGCGGCGCGCCGTACCTTGATCTTCTCGGGGCATCTCTTGCTTGCCTTCCGCCATGACGCTGTGAAGAAGGCACAAGATCCACCAGTTCTGCCTGATCTGGTCGGTGCTCTATCATTTTTAAGTCCGAATTTGAAAACGACTCTGTTCGAGTTCATTAAAAAAAAATCTAATGAGCATCTGAAATTAAATAAGACTATTTATATTCATTTTTTGAAAAAAAAAATCCTTTTTAATACGAGCCATTCATTTTATTTTTTATTTCAAAAATATTTTTTTTAATAATCATCATGCGTATTGTTTTTTTTTTTTTTTTTTGAAAAACTGCTACAATCTAACTAAATAAAGATATATATTATAACTAAGATCTAATACAGCTAAATGAAAGGATTTATTGCAATTAAATAAAAGCATTTGCATTCTAAATTAATTTCTTTTATCAAAATAAAAAACCAATTTCTACTGCTAAAGACCAGCTTTGCATCACAAACTGTGATCAAACTTTCAACTAAAATCATTTTCTATCACAATGCTGCTCGAAATGACACTGCCGTTGGCAAAGAACATAAATCACAATCAGTTGCAACTTGATACCACCACCACAACTCTCACAATAAAGCATTTCGGTTCAGACAAGTTCAATCATAACCAAGAATGCAATTGTTGCTCACATACAAAATGATGGACGACAACAATTGAAGTTAGTGAATGTTCAGTGTGTTGTGTTTCATCATCAATGTGTTTTCTTATGTTAGCTCAGAATCTGAGACATGCCCCGACCTCCTCCTCGCCGGGATCATCATCACCTGCTGAAACCTGTTTCCATTGTTCACACTGAAGCTGCGTCCAGATAACTGTGGTGGTTTGATCACTGTTGTTGTGTTCTTCTTCTGCCCTGGAGACACAAGTCCTGCCATAAAGGTTCAAGTTAGTTTGCTTGAAGATTATGATTCAAGACTAATGTGTAGTATGATCAAAGAAAAATAAGGAGATCATTAACAATTTATTCTCATTGGAAGCTGATTATAGCAATACATTCGTAGATTCGAGTAGAATGATTGCAAGTATTATATATCTGAAACTCATTAAGAGGAACTTAGCATTTGGTTAGGTAACTGCATGTATCTAAATGTTCAAAAAGAATGAAGATTGCGAAACCACAATATTAGTTTCTTTTGTTTTGTTGTTTGATTCATTTCTTAAGCAGTAGAGATGCTCTTTCTTCTTAATAGAAAAGCTCTTATAAGTTCTGGTAACTAGAACAAAATATGACAATGCAGCTGGAGAGTAATAGCTATTCAGAATAACAATAGTCTATTTTAGAAAAGGTGATTTCAAGTTTAAAATTTTGATTAAGTTTGCCGAGAAAGAAGTTACGATTTGCATATCTTGTCCACTTCTACATATAATTCAGAAGAGAATTCTGACTCAGCAATGATATTATTATAGAAGTCTCTTAGAAGAGGATTTCTTATAGCCCTTTGAATTTGTTCTTGCTGATCTGACTTCAGGAATGCATTAAACAGCTTTATAAACCCATAAAAATAAGTCTTAGTAACTGTTTCTTGAGACGGTCATAACTAAATTCCTATAAAAGCTTAGTCCCTGGTAATCTGTTCATAGCAGCTGAAGCAAAAATTATAAAGAAAAAAAAAAGTAAACTAAATGCATACAGATGAGCATAGTAACAGTAAGATGTGAAGAACATACTGAACAATTGCTGCTTCAACTTTCCATGAATTTTCTTTGCTGATGATTTCATGCTTGTATCCTGGTTAACTTGTGGCGACAATAACGGATCATCAGTTAGAATCCCAGTATTTTGTTTCTCCTCTCCCCAAACCGATGTTTCATCCCCTTCAATATCCCAGCTCGTGCCCTTCACATTGGCACTTGTCTTCTCCCTTTCCAAAACCCTGTAAGCAAACATTTGAAATGGAACTTCTGATGCCCCGAGCACATCTTTCTGTACCCAACTGGTGAAGCTCTTGCACATGCTACTCTCGAGCTCGAAGTAGTCCACTAGTGGTTGAATGTGCTCTGAATTCATAACCAAAAACCTCTTGATGTACCGAAGTAGTCTGCAAATGGTGGAGAAGCTGGGCCTTTGCATTGGGTCAGAGTGCCAACATTTTTTAGTCAAGTTTGTCAAGTATTTAGGAGATTGAGATGGAAACAATGGTCTCACACCCACCCTTATGTTCTTGCTTGTGTTGTCTTTTTGGCGATGTTCATCCTCAAAGGGCACTTTTCCTGTTAGAAGTTGGAAACAAATCATTCCAAAGCTATAGATATCTGCCTTCTCTGAGCATCTTAAGCGACCATTGATACAACTATTACTATTATTTGTACTCCCATCCTGTGCTTGTTCTTGCTCTTGTAGAACCTCAGGGGCATACCATATACATGGATCCGTTTCACCCTCTACACTTGTTGAACTCTTCGAATTCTTAGTCGACCACTTAGCAAAGCCAGCAACTTTCACATGCAAATAGCCATCAGGTGAGCAACTCCTCGCCTTAACAAGGATGTTGGAAGGGTTCAAGTCTCCATGGAACAATTTCTTGGAGTGTAGATACTCCATTCCTCTGGCAATCTGAAGCATCGTGTCCACTGCCACAAGCAAAGGAAAGGAGGCTTTGTTCTTGGTGGAGCACAAATTCTTGGTGTAGCTTGAGAGATCCATGCTCATCCATTCCATCACCAAGAACCACTCTTTCTTCTCTTGGTCTGCAAGCACGTACATGTAATGTGACACATTTGGATGAACCATGGATGCGAGAGCAGAGATCTCATTTGCTATCGACGCCTCATCAATTGTTCTTCCAATGAGATGTTCGACGAGGAAGCTTTCACCCATCCACTGGACTTCCATGAAGTTGCTGCTGCTTTTACGAACTTGGTAACCTGGAGATTGAACAAGAACTGAGCTGGGAAAAAGTTGGGACTTGGGGCTAATAAGGAGCTCACGGAGGCTCTTCTCATGGTCTGTCAATGGATCCAAAGGTGAGATCTTTCTGTTATTTAAGATTTGTGAGAGAATCCAATGATCTTCCCTGGAAGCCGAGTCCAATCTGGCGCAGAAATCCTTCGAGGACAAGTACAATTCCCCGAGCTTGTGCTGGAACAGCCTGGGTTCCATCCACTCCTTCTCGTACTTCTTGGAAACCAAAACCCTATTTTTGCGAGTGGCCTCGTCGTCGAAGCCGACGGCACCCTCGGCGATGGCCTCGATGGCCTCGAGCACGACGGGGAGGCACCAGAGCAGGTTGTGGAGGTGGAACTCGACGCAGTCGGCTTCGCGGCTGAGGGCGAGGACTTTGCCCCACCATATTGGCTTGGGCTCCAAGCACCTCCGCACGTAGTGCTCGCCCTCGAGGCAGATGAGGTGGAGCTCGGCGAGCGGGTGTTCGAGCGGTCGCCAGCGAAGGGTGTGCCTAGGGTCGAAGGTCAAGTGGGTGCGGAGGGCGTCGGCGACGGCGTGGAAGGCGAGGTCGAAGGCGTCGACGAGCAGGCGGCATTGCCGGGGATTGACGTCGATGGAGTCCTGCAAGACCATCAGAGCACGCAGGCTGCCGAGAACTTCCCCAATCCGCCGGAATTGATCCATCGCCGACGAGAAAACTATCTAAAAATCCAATTTTTTCCCTTAAAAAAATCTTCCTTGGAGAGAATTGAATAATAAAAATTCGATCTTTAAACCATTCAAACATTCAACAAAAAGAATCAAAAGAAAGAAAAAAACAACAACAACATCGCATTGCATGAAGCGCCGAATAAACTACGAAGAATGGCTAGGGGATTGACGTACAGATTCTTAATCAAATTTGACTGAATAGAATATACTAAAGAATTGGGGAAGTACGTACGTGGGATTGACTAAGCGTGCATGAGGATATTGCAGGGCAAGATGACCGACCGGCGAAGGATTGAAGCTCCGCGCGCGGTGGCGCCGGCGGGTGGAGAAGGCGGTGGTGATGAGGACTAAAGAGGAGAGGAGAAGAATTACGACAACTGGACCGGTTGTTGTCGCAGTTCCCCACCACCCGACCGCCGGTCTGTTAATTTGGGGACGAATGCGCTTCCGGTGACCTCCTCTTTTTTCTTCTTTTATTTTCCTCCTTTTTTTCTTATATATAATTTTTACATATACTCTAATTAAATCATCGTCCGTTTGATATATTTTTTAATTATATTTTTCGAATTTGTTTCGGTTATTAATTCAAGTTTTAACATCGAAATTAGTTGGCATTTTTTTGTTACCTGCCCTGTGACTGCTTCGTACTCGTCTACCCCATGCAGCCACACTCGTATCAACTAATAGCCGAAAAGGTGTAACATCGCGTCGCTTCTAGACGCGTACGTCGAAGGAAGAAGTAGGGGGCAGGTGGGTCCCCGCCTGACGACCACCTCGTCACCAGCCACGACGGTACGGTCCACTACACGTGTACGGACCGCGTATTGCCAGACGACCTAATGCTTACTCGCTATCTCATATGCCCACTCATTCGCGTACCCTCGGGCCCTCGTATAGATGCTCCAATCGTCTATCGGGTTTATTTTGGTGCTAATTATTGTGAGTGCCGTATCTGCAATATAGATCGCATATATCTAAAGCTGATTCGGACACGTGTATGGTGATGTGGCATCCTTTTCTCCCTTCTCTTTTCCTCTCTGGCTTGAATCTCGGGACAGAGGATCTGAACTCGAGAAGAAGAGAGTAGCGTCGGAGTTTGGACTTCGTTTGCCTTCCTATCCACCGTTGCATCCTCCTCCTTTTGAAAACGTTTGATCTCAGAGTCGCTTCGAGGGAGTTCGTCCACTTTTTCCAACGGGCTTCCGCTTTTTGGAGGGATATTAGTCGCGAATTGGCGAATTAGATAATCGGACAAGAAATCTGTTCCAGATATTTCAGGTGAGCGACGAATTGTTGGCCTAATTCTGTGCGCCCGCCCTCGCTGCCTAGTCCTGTTGTTATTATTCGTTCGCTCCCTATATACGTTAGCAGAAGTTGAGAGTTTGCTGCCTATCAATTATGTGGTTAGAATTAGGGTTTTAGTTATTCTCTACAAGAAAAATTGAATTCTGGTGGCTTATTGTGGTGATCGGGTATCAATATATGGATGTTTAGGGTTATGTTCGAAATTTCTCAGTAAATATGATTTCTTGTGTGGTTCTACGAGGGAGATTAGAGATGTGCACGATGAATCAGGATAATTGGGGCTTGAAATGGGATCATATGGGGGAAGGCCTGAAGAGATTCGTCGGATAGAAAACGGATGAAAAATTTAGACAGATGGTGAAGAATAAATGCCTTATATATTTTGTCTTTTCTTGATGAGAAACAAATGAGTTAGACTATATATAATACATCCACGAAGGTTATTATCCTGATTTTGGAGTGGTATTCTGATTTAGTTGTCAGTACAATGCTAATCAATGTAGGCGCTCTTCATTGTAGATTGCTATTACTGCATATAGATTATAAAACAGCTATCCTTGCTACCAGAGGGTTCTTAATTTTCTCGTCAATTGTATTATATCTGATCACCATCATCAGTAAGTTGTGTTTGGACCTAACTATCTAGGATCAACAACACGAATCTTGTCCCTCCATTGAGCTTCACAAAAGGATGAATTAAATCACTAATAAGATGGTAGAAAGCTAGTTCAAAGCTCGAATTATCAGAATGCATTCATGGAAATTTTCATTATGGTGATGGGAGTATTACTTGATATACAGAGTCTATTATTATTATGTGATAATAATTTTGTTTTGTTGTAATCAATGAAGCCTTTTGACACCATAACAGAGTTAATAGTTATACTTTTTAGAATTTTATTATTATCAAGGCATATGGTTGAGGCTGTGGCAATAGCCCCATGCCATCTATTGGCATATTTGCTTGTCAAGAGAGTGTAGCTTCTGTAAGATACTGAAAGGATAAAGAGCAGCCACTGGAGTACTAAAACTTGGGTTTCCTATCTAGGCCTCGACCTGAAGTCATGCTTCTTTAGTTCCATCTTGGATAGTTCGAGGGTGCTGCTGTATATCTTCTCATCTTCATTATATATTAAGCTCTTGAATCGCTGTTGCTACTTGGGATTGACCTCTTCCAAAAGAAAATTTTTCTCTTTTCTAAAATTGGCACTGACACTCACTGTAGTCCCTTGCTTTTGATGATATGGTTATGATGGATCCCATATAGCTAACAAAAATATTTTGGCTACTGTGATATCTAATGCAGTGATGTTCCTCCAGAAAATTGTGGTACTGATTGTAGGTTTTAATGATACTGCTTACCATCTCTGTCAAAAAGCATTTTCAACCTTGTGTCATGGCTACTTGCAAGAGCATTTCTGGTCATGTGCTGTCTAAATTTTTGAGCTTATGTTGGACCTTCAGTCAGTATGTGTTTGATTTGTTAACCATACTGACTGGCATTACATACAGTCTGTTTATTGTCAGATACTATAGCGAAGAAATCATTTTGTAAGATGGTCTTCTATAAATCCAAAATAATTGATTAATATGTCATTTGTCAAAATTCCAGAATTTTCCTGGAAATAAATGTCTTGTCATTTATTATGTTCCCAAAAGGTTCTACATTTTGGGATTTTAAGCAATTATATACATGCAGATAGCGACTGAATGGGAAATAATGAAAAAAATGATGTCTCCAAAAACCGAGAAAATGCCTTCACCTGTGCAGGTGGGTACATTTTATATGATGATTTTACATGAACGTTTTCTCTTTATTAAACAACTGATATTTATATATCTGGTTGCTTGTGCTGAACACTGATACAATCTTTACTAACTGTAGGTAATTCAGTAGCAGGGAGCTTAAAGAATAATTGGCTTTCGTGCTTTCAATATGTCACAGTTTGTTTACTTGCCGTCCTTTTCATACCTAAATACCTCAAAAATTGTTCTGTCTTCTTGTTTCAAGTGGTGAGAAATATTAGTTTCTGCAGTTAACTTAATCCATTAGCATTTTCTCCAGTTGCAGCAGCAACCTGCATTTCATCCACATGCTGACTGGGCAGCTATGCAGGTTAGCCATTATTAGATTTGGTTTGAATCATTCTAAAGTAGAGCATCTAAGAATAGTACCAAAGAAACTGTTCTTTTTCAGGCATATTATGGCCCTGGTTATGCACCTCGTCCATACTTGTGATGCTTCCTCCTTATTTCAGCGCTTCAATTGTGCCTGGTTATGTGCCTCATCCATACATTTAAATTATTTGATAATGTTTAACTATAGAGTCTTCAATTGCAACTTTATCTAAAAGGAGATTTATTATTTATAAAAGGTGAACCATGTCTTAGTTTATGTAAGTGGCATTATTCTTGCCTTCAAACTTTTATGTATAATTAATAAACAAAAGAGGAATTGGCACGTCATATGTATCAACAGTTACTCTCTTCAAACTGATCAAACTGTATACACAACTAGTGCTAAGTTGATATATTGACACCAAATTGGAGAATAGTCTAACATCTTTAACAGTTTACAAGCTAGTACTTGGAGGAAATTATGGTGAGGTGCGGAAGGGAATACTCCAGTAGAAACACAGAAACTGAATGATTTGCAAGAATAGAGATGTGCACATACATTAAGATTTCACAATGTAAATGAAGTGTCAACTGTTGGTCAATCAACTAAGAATCGAACTGCAAAAGAATGTTATTAGACACAGCATATTCACTGTATAAGATGAGTATTATCATGACTTTCATCAGTCTTGATGTTGTTATTTTTCATGGACTCAGCCCTTTATCCCTCCTTTTGGGTCACCATATGCTGGAATGTATCCTAATGGAGCTTATCCTCACTCAATGATACCTCCCCTAAGTGGTTCTTTGCGACCTACCATCTTTTCTACATTGAACTTTGCTTGGGGTGTGGGATATATGGCAGCTAGTTTATGCACAGAATAAAATGTGCCTGATAATTTATTAGAATTTCTTTCATTGTGCATCATGTTTTTATTTGCAGGGTGCCCAATCCTGCAGCAACTGCAGCAGTAGCAGTGAGGAATATTTACTTGCAATTTATTTATTGATATTGGTTATAGTGTTTCATTAGAAGCATAAATTCTTTCCCTGGAGTTCAACTTTCTTCGCATATTTGGCCCTATTTTACAGATGGCAACTCCTTTGAGTGTAAAGGCTCCTAATACATCACTAGGGAGCAAGGACAAAGGGCTAACAACTAAGCTTAATGCTGCTGTGGGCAATATAACTTCAAATACTGCTGCAAGTGCTCGACGACATGAGCTGCAAGGACAAAGGGCTAACAGCTAAGCTTAATGCTGCTGTGGGCAATATAACTTCAAATACTGCTGCAAGTGCTCGACAACATGAGCTGTCACATAGGTTTTTCTGAGTGCATATTTGTGGATTAGCATTGCTGAAATTCAGTGAGCAAAAGTTTGCTTTCAGTGGAGATCCAAGTATGTCTTTATCACACATGTACAGTGATTATAATAGTGCAGATTGGTCTAGCAATGGAAGTGATGGGAGTAATTCAGCCAGAGTAATGCCCGTTTTCCTTTTTTCAATTCCTTTGTTGCTTTCAATAATGTCTAGTACTTTTATGGGATCGCACGAATATCACATCTATTCAGAATACCCTCTCTTGTAATAGGGATCTAGCAACCAAAGAAATGTTGGTTCTGAAGATAGACCATCATCAGCTATCATTGTCCAAGCTAGCTTGTACTGTAATTCCTTGAATTGCGTTCTTCCAGTTTGCCTAAATCAAACAAATAACACCTCCTTTTAAAGTCATGAGATATGCTTTTTAACTGCAGATGATAGAAAAAGTGACACGGATTCTAATCCTGTCAATGATGGAGAAAGAAGCACATCCTTGAAAGTTTCTTCAGGAGTTTCTGGGACAGCTGGTCTAGCTCAAGCATTTTCAGTGAAAAAAAATGGCACACCTGTGCCTCAAACAACTATGATACCTGGTTGTGACGGTGTACCTTCTGAACCATATAGATGCAGGTGCGTGGAATCTCCACTCCAGACTCGGATCCATTGAGAATAGAGAACTCAACTTTGTTGGTATTCTTATTTCCTGCATTCATTTACTTTTAGCAGGTCAGAAATGTATGATTTGATCCAGTGTCAGTCAATGCCTGTCTTTTTGATGCAATACGACTTTGTTATGCGATAACCATTTCGGTTAATCCAACAAAATACATCGAAAACTAATAATCCTTTTATTGCATGAACAGGATAGACTGAAAAACTCCCAATTGATCTAAGCAGAACTATTGTCTCTTCCGGAAGAGGAGATTGGAACTGCACCATCAATTTGCTGCTGCAAACTTCTTGTCAATGATCGATAAACCAAGCTCGATTAGTCCACTGAAAAGCTAGAAGATGGCAGCTGTGGCAGGCCCAGAGATGGGTATATTCCTGGGAATTACGCACGTGTCTATGTCCTGAGTCAATCCTCGTTGCCACTGTAGACGAAACCAAATTCACAAATTAGCTTCCTGAATTGCATGCCCTATTTTCCGCTCTTTGGTTCATCGAATCTGGACGCCATTTCGATGAGGATGTCGACATTCATTGAACCTCGGTAGGAGCTGAGCATCCATCCCATTAAGCAGACCCAACAAATCAAACCTTTGGCGACTCGTCGGGTTCTTTCTCCTCCTCCTCCTCACTTTGTGCTTCCGCTCTCCGTCTTCTCTCCGAGTTCCGAGAGAATCAGCCAATCACAAGAAGCCTAAACCCTGACTCACTTATCTTTGATGATCTAGGAACGGCAGTTGCGGTTCTTCGCTTTCTCTGCTTTCATGGAGGAGTTGACGAAATCTTCCCGTGCTCATAGGTATCTTGCTCATCTTTATGCATTTCGGAGTTTAGGTGTCACTGGAGATTGTACTTTCTTTCCCTGCGTTTGCGGAGTAAGTTTCGATTTCGACTTCGCCGGTTTATATTCGGTTGTGCTTGCTTCCAAACAATGGATTTATCAATAGTATATTTTTGTCGGTCTGGTTGATCTTTATGTTGCCTAATTTTTTCTGTGACTAGGCTTAGAAGTCCTAAAATCTAGTTTACTGTTTACAGTTCTGGTATGTCAGATCTTAGCATATTATTATGGTCGTCCTCAGATAGTAATGCTTAGTAAAATCTACTTCATTTATTTTGTTAGACATTGGTCCTGGTAGTTCATTGAGAATTATTTATTCCATCATCAGCTTTTGGTAGAATGCTACTTGTTTGGATTTTTTTTTTTGAAGTTTTATACAATGGACCGCTGTGATACATCTGGTTTTGTCAGTGGAGGTTCCGAATCTTTATTCTTGTATTTCTAACTCAGAATTCTTGTGCAAAATCTACTTCTTGAGAGATTGGCTAACTAGTTCTTGTTTAATCAAGTTTGATTGACCAAAGGGTCCTCTCATGACAAGGTTCGTGGAAAAGAACATGCTGTCCATGGATTTTGCTTCCTGCAGCTCAATGCAATCAGGAGGTCAATTCAGTACTCAAGTGAAGATACCAGTTGATTTGCTTCCAAATGTGTACGATTACACTCCCATCATAGAAGGGTCAAAAAGTGAATCAAATGATTTTATCAGATTTGTGAGTCCAAGAAATCTGTTGCTTGCCGTGAGTTTGGGTCAGTCAAGCACAACAGGCAGCATTTCAAGAATTTCGTCAGCTAAGGAAACTGATGAAGAATCCTCTGCGATCCTAGGACTTAATTATCAGCTTCATCTTGGCAGCAGCAATATCTCAAGTAATAGCAAGTCATCAGTTACTAGTCCAAAAGTTTCTCATACTGGAAAGCTGTTTGGCTTAGAAGTAAGTCCATCAACTGGATCTTCTGAATCTGCTCTATCTAATGCCGACCATTTAACTACAGGACAACAATTGAAAAGCTTGAATTCTTCCGTAGTACCAAACCCTGTGCTGATCAGCAATGAAGAGAGATCAACAGGGACTTGCTGGATATTTGGGGCATGCCTTGGACTTGGCCAATCCAACTTAGAAACAGCTAGTAGCAGCTTTGCTATGCAGATGAAAATGTGTGCTGAAGCTGATTCTACTTCAGCGGTTCTAGATTCCCCATCGACCAATATGCAATCATTGAAAAACCCAGTTTTCGTCCCTTCCGGGGTTTCTAATTCTCAAAAACACAGCAGGAGTATTAAGCACTGTCAGTTCCAGGGATGTACGAAGGGCGCAAGAGGCGCTTCTGGCCTATGTATAGCTCATGGCGGGGGACGAAGGTGCCAGCGACTCGGCTGCCAAAAGGGAGCAGAGGGAAGGACAATATATTGCAAAGCTCATGGAGGTGGTCTTCGGTGCCAGTTTCTTGGCTGCACAAAAGGTGCTGATGGTCGTACCGATTACTGCATTGCACACGGCGGTGGTCGGCGCTGCAGCCATCCAACTTGCATTCGTGCCGCGAGGGGAAAATCCGGATTGTGCATCCGGCATGGCGGTGGCAAAAGGTGTCAGAGGGAGGACTGCACAAGGAGCGCAGAAGGTTCTTCGGGCCTCTGCATTTCCCATGGAGGTGGGAGGCGCTGCCACTTTAAGGATTGTACAAAAGGTGCTCAAGGCAGCACGCTGTTTTGTAAGGCTCATGGCGGCGGCAAGAGGTGCACATTTCCGGAATGCACAAAAGGGGCCGAGGGGAGCACTCTCCTCTGCAAGGGGCACGGCGGAGGGAAGCGTTGCTCGTATCAGGAGGGTGGAGATGTTTGCCCAAAGAGCGTGCATGGAGGAACTCCATTCTGTGTAGCCCACGGTGGCGGGAAGCGGTGTTCGGTCTCCGGGTGCATTAGAAGTGCCAGAGGCCGGACTAGTTTCTGTGTCCGGCACGGCGGCGGAAAACGCTGCAAGTTCGATGGATGCGATAAGAGCGCACAGGGAAGAACCGATTTTTGCAAAGCGCATGGCGGAGGTAGGCGATGTTCATGGGGGCAAGTCGGGTCGCTCTGTGAAAAGTCCGCGAGGGGGAAAGCAAGTCTGTGTGCTGTTCACGATGCTCTTGTGCGGGACCATCGTGTTCATGGCGGTGGCATGGTTCGGCCAAAGCCCGATCCAACACCCACTGAGCTTGACGAGATGAAAGCAATTGTCACTGAACTAGGTCCTTCTGTGAAGCTGGAGAGCAAGGAAGCAGTGCATTGTCTACTTTCTCAGTCTGAGTATTATGCTTTCGAAGGTAGGGTTCGTGGAGCCAGTTTAATTCCAACAATCACTGCGAATGCAACCTACCTTTAGATGCCACGTATAAGCTAATAAGCTATTACTTGGGTTCCATATATATATTTATCCTCCTGTTTTGATTTTTAGTTGTGCGATAAGGTTGATAGTGTTTGCTAGAAATTCCTAGTTTGGGTTTGAATCAGCTCCCAGAGGACAATACCAAACTTGACACAAACAGCTCCTTCTGCACTCATAGCACCAGTACCTCGAATTAGGTTGCACTCTGTCTAGCCCGATCTGCTCACTTGAAATGACTAGCCAAACTTAATTTTGAAATAAAAATTTATCAACAAAGATAATATTTAATCAAGATGGAATAAAATTTTCCTTCTTAAATAATGGAATGGATGGATTAAACTAAGTTCATTGGAAGGAATCATTGCAAGTTAAATTGTCTATCAAACATTAAATAGAAACTGAACCGGTCCGATTTTATTTGTCCGATCACAACATCTAAGGTCGGAGATAATAACGAAATGTGTCTGAACATAATATCAAAGGTGAAAGATAAACAGCTCACTAGCATTTAAATTTAAGAATCAAGTAATAAAAACTACCCCTAAATAAAATGAAGAGAGGTTAAAAGTTGCTAAATTGCAAGGAGCTCAAAATCGAAGTAAACAAAATGACAAATAGTGCACCGCCAGATCGAATTAGATTAGTGCTGCACTTCCAGGTGGAATAGACTGACTGCAAAAACAAGGCAGTTGCAATGACTTCAACACGAGCCAGATAGATGCAATCTAAGAAACCATTCGAGAGATCAATTTTAAAGTGAGCACCGTTCAATCTTTAAAATCAAAATTTTCCAAAATGATGAACAATAACTGCTGCTCTGATTTTCAATATTTCTGATTAAATTAGGAGAAATTGGGTCCAGGTTTGTTGATCAAAATTAGGCTGAGCCTGCTTTACAACAAGTGTCTGAACAAGAAACCTAAACACACTCCTAATTTGTGAAAAAAATAACTAACATAACTTGGATGCTATCAGAACTAACATAATTTGTGACAAAACTAAAATTACAGATCAAGTAAAAACTACAAAAAGGGAAAAAAAAAATTATGCCATGTAGCACTGCGCTAGTGAGATTTGAATCAAATAATACAAAAAACAACTAACTTCTTCCTTGTTGCATCCTCATTGACATTATCCTTCTCCTCTTGTGGACTGTATGTTTGGCAGCCAGTTGCAATTTTCTCTTGGCAAAACGCATTGGATTGATAACAGCAAGCTGCTTTTGCATGTTTCTCTTCTTCTCCCTCTTCTCCTTGAACTTCTGCCTTAATACATTGTAGATATGCACAAAGTTTTCGACACCAATTTTATCCCTTAAGGCATCACATACTACTCCTGCTAATTGTTTGGTTTTATCTGTGACAATAAATTACGAGAAACAATTCAAAATGCATTGTAGAAGACAATCAATAAATGTTTCCTATCAATGCTGAAGACGTGGAATATTACGAGTTTAAAGACAATATTAAGCAAAAAAACAAGATTAAGAAATATATAGCAAGCTATACTTTATAATTTTATCGTTCTCTAAATGTTACAAGTATTATCAATGACAAGATCCAAACACATGGTATGAGTTCAGTCACCTGTTCAATGTTTTTTGGTTGGCAATTGAAACCAACTAATTAAAGCAGTTAGCAAACAGCCAATTTGTACTTAAATAGTTTAGACAGGAACCTATAGACCCATACTGGTGTTTCATGTTTTCAATTTTGCAGTATTCAGACATAATGACAATCAATTAAAACAATATAGACTCACCACTGATGACCTTCCCAGAGAATCCTTCGCAAACTTTATATAGTGGAATCAGAATGTAGGTAGCATATGCCTGCAAACCTTCTGAATCGATCTGTTTAAACATCATCGTGAAGGAATCAAAAATAACCTGCATCTGCATAGACAATATTACAAACATGTAAAGATAAAAGATAATTTCCTTTCTTTAAGCTTCAATCTGAGAACCCGACTAGGTTTGTTAAAAATAAATAAATAAATAAAGATTTTATCAGATTTGGAGAGGGGGGAGAGAGTGCCAAACAAAAAGCAGAAGATTCTGTCAGGGTTGGAGACGGAGAGAGGGAGAGGAGATAAACAAAAGAGGTTTGTGCCACACGATTAAAATGTACAAATCAGGATGAGAGTATATGGAAATTTATAAAACATGGTTAGTGCATGGTCTGGGAGAAGGAAAGACATAGAGATAACGAAAAGCAGAACCAAGATCTAAATTTCAAAGAGCCATATGGATCGCTAGAACTAAGAGAACTCGTTCAGCATATAGTTGCCTTTCAGCATTTACCTGTGTGTCCCTCATCTGCATCGAAATTTTGCCCATGCTCTTCAACAGAGGTATAACAAGCAATGACCTGAGATCTTGCTTGTCTTCATAAATATGATTAATCTTCTCCAATGAATCACTTCGAGCAGGAGTAGATAACAAGAAAGCATCCTTTGTGCCTCTTGAACCAAGAATTTCAAGAGCCTCGAGAAAGATGCTCTGCTCATGGGAATCAAGGGTAGACCAATATTTGTGAGGTACTGGTGTATTTGCAAGCCTGGAATGCAGAGCACATGTTGAAAATACAAGATTCTCCCTTATGAGATTGCTTGTTTTTTCATCGATCAGGTGGGTCTTCAGCTGATTCAAACATAATGCAGCAATAGCAAAAAGTCTACTTGGGCATAAAAGAAAATAGGATCTAGATTTCAGCTTCTGGTCATCACGTTTACTGGTTTCTTTGACTGTAGTGAAATAAGAGTGCACAAGGCTGCTGGAAATACATCGTACCCAAGTGTGTGGATGGAGCATTAATTTGCATATTATCATCCATATCTCCTGCAAACCAAAGAAGATGGTATTAATGTAGAAACCATAGATTAAACTGAAATTTTAAGATGATTTGAGGCTGTTAAATAGTCTCTTTTTAAATTTTCCATGCAGAACCTCTAGTATTCTTGTGAAAAGCACTTTAGCTTTTACTTGGAGGGAAGAATTCAAAATGGAGGGGAAAGAGGGGGAGAAGATGCTTTCTCAGGAAGATTGATGGAGAGAAAAAAAAACAAGGGATTCCTTGACCTCTTCTTTCCACCAAGATTGACCTGCCCCAATTGGATGAATTGGAGGGAAAGAAAGAGGATAGTTATAAGGGACCGTTATACTTTTTCTTCAGATTTGGAAACCAACCTGCCAACCGCTGAACCCAACATCTCTTTAAAAAGGTGCCGGGTGTACTCATTGCTCCTTCCCTCTCAATCTACCACCACTGACCTACTAAAACACCCTTGTTCAGTTAAATTTCATATTATTAAACATTTGGTTCCTCTGTGTACTCATTGCTCCTTCCCTCTCAATCTGCCACCACTGACCTACTAAAACACCCTTGTTCAGTTAAATTTCATATTATTAAACATTTGGTTCCTCTGCAATTCGTACTTTTATCTCCCCATCCAGCTTCATAAGTCCTATACCTTTCTTCGTCAATTATTTGACTTGGAACCAAATAAATTTCACAAACAAGACCAATCCAACCATTATCTATATCAAATGCTAATGCCCCCGGGGCAAGGTTGAGTTGGCTAGTGCGGAGCAGAGTTGCTACCATAGGGCAAGGATTCGAATCTCGGCGAAGTTGGGGAAAAAAAGCTCTCCTCCGCACTGGCCAACTACAGCTTACCGATTTACCTCCTCACAGACGATCGTGGGGCCGACCGTGTGAGGCTGCTAGGGTGGCGGATTCCACCTTTTGCTACCATATATCAAATGCTCTGACAAACAAAAACCTGTAAACCAAGCAGAACGTTTACATTTATTTTTTCAAAATAGAAACAACCATACCTGAACATTCTCTTCAAAATATAAATCTGGGAAGTGTTGTAGCATGTTGTCCAGTAAAATAAGTGAATAATACGCTTCCTTCCATAAAGGAACTGCAGCATCTTTCAAAATGTCATCTTTACTGCTACCAGCAGCATGAGCAGAAGATTTGAGTCTATCTCTCATAACTTGCAATATATTACCAATCTTAAACCAGAAATCCTTTTTCATAACTTGAACCAACAAGCTAAGAACCTGATAATCATATACCCAACTATTAGCAACAGGACGATGAAAATTGAAAAATAAAAATAAAAATAAATAATAACAAAATGCAGAGCATAAATTTCACATATTTAAAAGAGTTCAACAAGAAGAATAACTATAACATAAGTATGCCTTCATGCATACCTAAATCCCAGCCAACTAAACCATCAGCTGGCATTACATAAGCTGATTAGATCTCATCAAATGCTTAATGCCATTTAGATTCACGACAATGTGTCAACCTGTCGGGTCCTTAGATTTTTTGAATTATAGGTATCCAGTGATTGAGATCTCGTGTCGAGCCCGTCGAAATGGACGAAACATTTTGTTCCACCAGCCGACCGGCACCGGCACTAGTCCTGAGGCAGCCATGGGACTGCCATGACGCCCTCGCTAGAGAGGCATCGCAACGCCCGCAGCCACCCCTAAGGGCCGTCGCGATGCCACTGACGTGCCGGAGAGGCCGCAGTCGCGGCCGGCGCGACCCCACGGTCGTGCTTGGGATTGCAGTCGGTTTTTTAAATTAAATCTTTTTTAAAAATTAAAACAATTCCCAAGATAGATAGAGATAATTCAAATAAGCTTAATTAAATCCTAATAAAATTATCTAATTAATTAAATATTTTATTTATTTTAATTTTAAAAATATATAATAAAAATTTTATTTATTTTTTCATTATGTTATTATTATTTTTTAAAAATTTAATTATCTCTAATTTAAATAACTAATCAAATATATTTTTAAAATCCTAATTAAATTGTCCCATTAAAATATATAAAAATTAATTTAAAATTCTAAAACTTTCTAATAAAATATTATATATTCCTAAAACCCTCGCTGTAATCGTTGATGTAGCGATGATCTCTGCGGGTCACCGCAACTGCAATTTTTTTAGTATTTTTTATTTAGTTAATTTTTTATTTTTTAAATATCTATTTTTTTTATAAATAAACTATTATTAATAATAATTACAAAATATTAAAAATTATTTCAAAATTTTTAAATAATTTTAAATTTTAATAAATATTTTATAAAATAATTTACAATTTCTTAAATAATTTTAAAATTAAACATAGATTTTAAATAATCTAAAAAATTAAAAATATATATAATTCTTAAACATTTCATATAAATTTTTTAATATTAAAAACTTATAGATACATTAAAAAATAATTTAAAATTTTCAAATAATTTTATAATTATTTATAATTTTAAATTTAATTTTGAATTTTAAGATTTATTTAATATAAAACATCTTTAATAATCAAATATTAATATACATTTATATTTATATTTAAAAAATACTGAAACTACATCGGCACGGTACAATACAATACTAAAACCATATCGTTCCAGTCCAGAACTAAAACTTCGGCATGGGTAGAGATTTTAAACCTTGCAGTATGTGGCAGCTTTTGGAGTATAAATTCCTTTATTCTAAAGCTAACATTAGGAGCATTTTCATTCCCAAGTGGGCCGCAATTTGTACAGAATTTACTTAGGATCTGATTCAAACTGGTATGCTTTATTCTTATTTAATTCGGGGTCATTAATTGAATTTTTTAATTAATATTGAATAAAGAATTAATTTAAGCCAGCTGCTAGATTGGACTTTTATACAGACCTACTGTGTGTGTGTTTTTCAGATTCTAGAACACTTTGCAATTAGCACTGGATTTTTCAGATTCTAGTTTTTTCACATCTGTATTGCTTTAACCTGTGCTTCCCTGACCACTGCACTGATAAGCGTTTGGATCTAGTGAAATAGATGGTTTAATTGCCACTTGGGGTTGGTTTTTAGTGTGAACCAAATCGAATTAGTATAATTATGAAGGCTGGTTTGATATGATTATTGATTCCTTTATTAATGTATAAGAAGGTTATCAAGATGCATACCTCAGCTGAAGCACTCCACAAATGTGACTTTTCACCTGTGTACCATGATATTGTGTAGCTCACAATGGAATGCATCACATGTTGGCTTATGCGATCCAACAGAACTTTCATGGCTCCACAAATCATGCCTCGCAGTTTGATATCTTGTTCATTTGCTAGGGCCACCACCAAGTGCAGAAAAAATGACTGTGCCTGACTGTCCACAACACTTGCAGGAAACTTTTTCAATATATCATACAGAGTCTGTAGCACAACTTCTCTTCCAGACAAATGTTCATAGCTGCAAAGCAGTAAAGAATGAGAAAAGAAATACAGAATGTTTGCAACGGAAAGTCAACAGAAAGTGAAGCCTAAATCCTTGCCTTAGATTTGCTAACAAGAAATCCATATGTTGTTGCAAACGCTTATCAGACAGAGGGTAATTAAGAAGAAATTGCAACAGAACTTCATTACTCTTCTTGCGAATTGGTTCTGAATGACTTGCCACCATCAACTCAGCAACTTGCACAACAATGTCATATATTTCATGGACAACAAGCTTTTGGTGAATTATTGACTTCAAAAGAGAAAGAGCAATAGGAGATGGTTTTGTTTGGATATCCATAAAAACTGGAAAGTGAATTAATAATTGCAGCTGACGATTTGTAAGAGAAATACTAGTGCGTCTCAATAACACTGTGAGGACTTTCAGACAGGACTGCACCAGTGAACTTCCAACATTTCCAGATTTTTGGACAATTTCTAGGAGCAAACTTGTAATATTGTCAGCATGGGTTTCAATAGATGGTAATGGTTTCGTCACCAACAGAGCAAGACACCTGAAAGCAGCAGCCAGAACATCTTCATATTTGGAACATAAGCAATTGCTCAATAGGCTTACAAAGGGGTCTAACATTGATAATAGCTGCTCATCATTCTTGAGCAATTCCATCTTCATCAATTTCTTCACATGATTAAGAAGTAACCCAAGCGCAAATACAACAATCAGATGAGTGTTATGTGAATCATGTTTGGAAGAATTTGAAATACTCATTTTCTGTGACATTTTGCCAACAGATGTCTTTTGTATCCCTTCGTTGGATATCCAATAGCCTTGAGAACCTTCTGGACTGAAACTACCTTTAATAAGCTCATAGACAAAATGAAAAAGTTCTGAAGTTTCGACTGAAGAGTTGCGTTCGATGCCAAGAGCAATATGTTGTAGCATTGTCTGAAGCCTCACCTTCACCCTAGGTGTAACATGTTTTTGAAGGTGTGCACTGATAGGTGAAAGCAACTTAATAGCATGAGTCCTGAAGGTAATTCTCTGAGCAATTAGTTCAAGAGTCTCATATGACTTTTTCTTCTTTGTTTCTTTCATTTTAGAGGCGATCTTCTCAACCTCCTTTTCCTCGGCAACGTCTCCAAGAATGTCAGCCTCAGCTACAGTGAGCAAGTCTTCCAGACAGTAATCAAGTTCACCGGCGTCTATATTAACCAGAGTCTTCGATAATATGAAGTTGACCGTGTAACCCAACACATGCAACTCATATCCTCTTTTCAATATTGCTTGCAAAACTTTGACTACATACTGCAGGTATTTCAGTCCAAGCTCCTTCAAGCATGCAACCAGAGCTGACCTTGCTTCATCACGTATGCTTTCCAAGCGATTCTTTAAAAAACAGCATACGCGGTGTATTATGGTTGAAAGATGTGAGTCCTTGATTTCCACCGGGAGCAACTTTAGTACTTTGATAGCGGCAAGATTGAAATTCACATTGACATTTAGTGTATCAGAAGTCAGTAGTTTTTGAATCTGTGGAAAGAATACATTTTGCAAATACTTCAGTGCCTCAACATTTGATAAATTGGCTTTGGCTTCAGGAGCAGAAATTTCACTTTGATCATTTAAAGCTTTGGGAATTTCCTTGTTTGAAAATGGGAAATTATCAAGGATGGCGCATATCAAACGCAACAACACTTTTTGTTTATCTGGTTTTTGAGCTATCTCTTTAAAACTTTTCATTAATAGGGACCGATAGGAATCCCAGCTCTGCATATGACCTGCAATAGAGGCAATTGTATCTAAACAAACATTTGCTAAATCCAATCCTTTCCCATCTTGATCGAGCAACATCTTGAAAAATAGTGGAAGGAAGATTTTGGCGATAAGGTCCTGTGATATGAAAAGAAGTCAATAAATCAATTATACAAATTAGAAACTATTTTCTCATTCAGTAATAATTTGTTTTTTCATTCCATAATAACTTCTTCAAACTTATATCAGTGGTGCAGAGAAAGCAAAAAATAATATATTTAAACTCTACCTTCCATTTTAAAATGAAACAGAATTCTCATCGAAACTAATTCTAGTTATTACCTCTGTTAAGTTCCCTGAACCCAGGATATTTCTAAAACGTAATACTGCCCTTTTCCTTCGATGTATCTGCAGCAAAAGACAACATGCAAATCAAAACCTGATAAGATATCAGACACACAGTTAAGCATCAAAAAGGTTACCTGTAAGTGGACAATATTGTTAAAAAAGTCTACTTCATCATCCTCACTGTAGAGAGATTTGAGTGGATTTAAAGATGGTAATCCATTTAGATAATATACCATACCCCGTAGGACAGCAAACCATTCCTGTAAATACATTTAAAAGTGGTAAGACACCAAAGCTCACAGAAATCAGACAAATAAAAACTTTGGACTGAACATAACATACTCTTAACACTGAAATATCTTTGTTTAAGGCACCACCAACATTGGAGAGAAAAGTTGTATTAACTATCTGCTTAATACTCTTTTTTGTCCATATACTTTGACTATCTTCCTTCTTCAGAATGTGATCTTCTGGGACTTCCTGTGTTTCATTGTTCAACAGCATCTTTGAGGAATTATCCTCACTGTTTTCCAACACTGATGCAGCAAAATGAATAAAGGATAACAGTGCATTAGATGCACTCTGTCGAAAAATTAATTCGACATGTGACATATCATATACACAGTGTGAAAGTATCAACATAACATGCTCTACTTTTAGCTCAGAAAACAATCCTGGCTTAATTTTTTCATAAGCACTGATTCTTCTGTCATAATCAAGCTCTCCAAGTAACGAGGAAGAAACAGCATTTAAGTCGCACAAAAGCTTGGCCTGAAATTAAGACCAGGAAAACAAGCGTTCAAAAAAGCCATATGTTATTTTGTAGAGAAAGAAATTAAAACTCTATTAAAGAATCAATATTATTACCACACTGGCTATTGAAGAATCAATATCCTTAAGCCCATGAAGAATATCACAAATGCACAATCGAACATCCAATCCAGAAGAAACTAGCAAAGGCAGAATTGCCTTGAGAATTTTCTCATATGATTCAGATCCTACAACGGACAGGGTACCTTTAAGAACCAGTAAACCTGACAAAGCATCATCTGCAGCCAAGACAAAACCCAACTTCTGTTAAGGTTCTATTGGACACTAACATAAGTATAATCCTTCACCGACTCAAATGAACATCATATTATACAAGAGCAACTATTTCAAGTAAAACTTTGAATCATGCATTTTGATTTACAACAAGACAAACATGAAACCAAAAAAAAGCATATAAAACCCACCAATATTTAAGTTTTTCTTCTTGAAACATGGCAGCAGTATGTCCACAAATTGTCCGGCTACAACAGGATCAACAATATATCTAGCCAACAATTTTAATACTCTTGACTCTGCATTACCAGGCCAATTGATCGATTTCCTAATATTGATGCCAACAAAGCACACAAGTCAGAAACAAATCAAAAATACACTAACCAACAACATCAATAACAAAATTCACACTAAAAGTGGCATGTTTTAGAAAACAAAGATTGGAAATTATAAAGAGAATGTCATCAATTAAATCTCTTCCACAGATTTAGCCTTCTCGAAGCAAGTTATCACTACTAGGTAATGCAAATGAAACAGCAATCACTTCCTTGTATCATCAAAAGTGTTCTCTTTTAATGATTTCCAGCTAAACCCAAACTTCTCAGGAAGGGAAGGAAGTATTCATAATAGGATGAATTGCACTCCATATCAAAATCACTGCTGCTCCTACTCTAAGAAGCAAGTGTTTGGATAGGCACAACACCATATCTAACTGGCTCACTGTTCAAGACCATTAATATTACTTGTCAAGATCCTCATTGGCCAAGTCAGCATCTAACACCTAACAAAGAGGAGACCCACATCACAAGAGAGTTCATCTTGAGATGATTCCACCTCTCAATGAACCATTGGAACATAAAATTTCTTCAAAAAGCACCTCTTCTTTACAACTCAAAATTACCTTCAATAATGTGTCGGACCTTCCATTCAGTATAGACATCATCTAGCATGACATCAAGATCATGACAAAGTACTAAGAAATTTCAATCAATGATTTTAATCTAGGTCTGCACTTACATATGTAACCGAGTATCAGTAGTTCAGTACCATACTTGTAGTGGCATTTTAGGATTTTAAATTTATTCTTTTGGTCAATACCAAGTGGTAGAACTCATTAAATTCACATATCTAAGTCAAGTACAAATCTGGCAATATTTCATAGCACAACTAAAACTTGTTCACTGGTCCCTATATAGCCCACATAAACCAAATAATATAATTCCACCTCTCATTAATGAGTAGCATTCCCACACCCTTTTTTGGATTAAAGACATTGTTCTTTGCAGATGATCCTCGAATGACACTAGTTCTACTAGACCCATTTACAATTTGAAATAGCAGGAATTATATTGCATGTGTAAACCATCAATAAAACATACAAATGAGAATGTCAATCAGTAGGTAGAACTAACTGAATAAAAACATATAAACAAAGGAAGTTTGATAGTACAACTGAATACAACAAATAGATTGAAATAAATAAAAGTGGTCAAGAAAAAGAGAACAAAGGAAATATAGTTATTTTGTCAAATATAATGTCCCCAAATTATATTAATGTACCAATCAATACTAAAAACATAAATGAATTTTAGAAATTTACCTGTAAGCTTCATTGCGAGACAGCAAGTGCCCATGAAGACTTTGGATAAGTACATCTATATGAGGCACCAAAAGATTTTTTACAGACTTATTTTCTAGATGATCCTCGCTGTTATCGAGATTCAACAAATTTTCAATAAATTCGAGAACAGGATATATGATTGCATCGGACGCAGTGCTTAGAGATAGCGCTGAAAAAATTGTAGGGACAAGATTTGCCTCCCTCTCCAATAATGAAAGTAGTTTGGTGCTTTTGCTCATTGAAATAAAGCAAGAAAGAAGTAGGTTTAGTCTTTCACCACTTGAACCCTCATGTTTGAAGCTGTCTAGCAGAGGCTTCGTGGAACGGAAAAAGATGTCCCAGAAATCTGACTCAAAGTCATGATTCACATACTTATTAAGCACAAAAGAAATAATTTTTAGGCATAAGGATCTCAAGTCCTTTAATTGCTTTGAAGTCATCTGCATCAAACCACTAATATTCATCAGGCTTCATTCTCAGTATGTTTGTGAAAAGTACTACTTTAGCATATAGCCACAAGCAAGAGAAATAGATACACGCATGATGAATAAATTTAAAGTGCATAAAAAAAGCTTGTTAGCTTGAATTATGGAACAGATTAACGAACAGACAGATACTTGAGAGTTTTTCAGAAGTTGCAAATACAACAAAGATAAAGAAGAGTTGAATACAAAACATATCAGATATTTTCACAAAACGAATATAAAAGGAACAGATATTTTCTCACTTCATTAAAAGACAGTGAATGCCAAAAGAGTATCAAGCATAGAAGAGGCTACCTTTGAGTTACTCAAACTATCTCCACTTGAAAGATTTGGCATGCAGCTCTCTAATATCCAGCCAACAATCTTGAGCAATGCATTGAGATATGGCTTGATGTGTGCTTCATCAAAAATCCTTAGAATTTCATCTATGACATGTAGAAAACCATATTTCTGTTTCCATGACAGGTCAGCCACGAGAATTGATGTTGAATATTTATTAAGGATGGAGGAGCTAGATCCATGTGTGATGTTTGTAGATGCTTCAGCAGTCTGAACATCAAGCACTTCATTTGCTCTTGGCCTGGGCAATAATGGCTTTAAAAGTAACATGAAAAAAAGCAGAAGCTCATCAACTTCAAGCTGGGCCAAGAAACATAGAATTGCTTTTCTAAGAGCTAAACCTGTATGCTGCAGAGAGGAGCTAAAGGGTCAGTCAAGTATAACTATCTTATGTATTTCAACAGTATTATTATGCGATGATTATCAACCTTTCTTGAACCAAGAGTCTTTAGTGTCCAAACTTTTGGTGTTAACAATCTGATGAGTATAGGAATAAAATGACACCTATGTTCTTCCTGAATGCATTGTGACTCTTTCGAAACAGACCACGTAGCAAGCCCCTCACGCAAGTTTTTTGATATGATCAAATTCTTGAGATGCTTCTCATATGAGATCAGAAAGTCATCCTTCCAATTCAGTAAGCAATCAAGAACTTTTAATTGTATGTCTGCATCAACATCATCTAGAAGCCTAAACAACAGCATTAAGAAATGTGAACACAGATATTTTTCAACCTTGGTGAGTCTACAAACCAATTATGCTGCAATAGTACTAATTTTACGTGTTGGTCATAAAATGAGTTATGCCTTTGAACTAACCTTTTCATCAGAACTTCCTTGAGTACTGCACTTTGATACAAAGATTTAGCATTACACATTCGTACCAGTAAGTTCAACCACTCTTTTAGAATCACCTTCCAGTCCTTTCTCTGACAAGCATGACCAGCATATGACTCAAAACTATAAAAGACATATAAGACAAATTGCACTTAAGTATTAGCCATCCATAAATAACAAACTGTAGCACACATTTGTCAATAAAATGATACCTGAAATTATCATTTGCACCATAACCCAAAAATTTCAAGAACAAAGGTATAAGTTGTCGCGACCTAGATTCAGCAATGTCTGAAATCTTTTGAAGCGAATGAAGTAATAGAGTTATTATGGTCACACTAGGCGTACAATCAAAAGCAGGAGCCAGATATAACTTAAAGCGTTTAACCAAAGAAAAATCAGCAGAAGCAGGAGCAATGACAACAATGTCATCGTCAGAGTTATCATCATTGAGTTCCTGAGTCACAGCTGCAAATGAATAACAATAGAAAAAGATGTCAAGGTCCTACGATTAAATCAATAGTTACAATTAGATTTTCGAAAATATTTTTCTGGCAACTATAGAGTTTAGAATAATATATCACATATTAGGAGAAGATGTGTTAAATTAAGGGACTTCCAGATTCACTGTGTGAATAAGAATGATACTAGCCAAACATCAGCACAAATATTAGAACACTCATATATTCAATAATATTTCTGGAGTTAAAAGGTCAAACCTTCCAGCTGAGGATTTTCAGAAATAATCTTGGATTGAGATAGGTCAAGATAATGCACAAAATAAATCCATACAAGTTCCTTGTATTGGCTTATCAAAGTAGCGAGGCACTCTAGTGCAGCTTCCCATATTTGGCTAAAACGATTATGTAGAATTCCAATAATCCCATTGAATAAAAGGGGAATATAAGAATCTCCAATCCGTCCAGAAGAAAGACTAATTTGCAAGTTTTGCAGAAGTACAATAGCATTACGGCTTGTAAAAATTGATAACGGAGTCGCCTCAACTGAAAGGAGAAGTTTGATAACCTGTTTTTGAATCAAAATGTTATAAAACATAAGAAGTACTGAAATTTTTAAACAAAAAATAGAGCATACATCAGTGTGTTGAGAAATTTCATTGTTAGCTCCAGATTGATCCGTTTTTAACTTCTTACAAGGGCGTATGTCATTTGAAGGAAGAGCATCGACACGTGGTCTATAGTGAAACAATATTCTCAAAGTGGACAAGCGAATGGCCTTATTTGGATGACTCAAATTGACTGCTAATGAGATAACTGCGTCCACAGCATCTTGCTCATCAACTTTTTGAAATGCTTTCAGACTGGAATCCTCCTCAAATTCAGTCCTACAATTTGACATTGTTAAGTTTTGAAAAATAGCCTGTGATAATCAGAAATTTATAGACACAAAACAAGCATACCCAGAAATAGAATCCAAATATTCAGCTACAGATGACAATACTTGAAGAGATGATTTGTGTTTCTTTGCAAGATTCAAAAATGTCTTTACTTCTGAAGTGGCAAGTTTATTGACCAACAGCAGTTTATGATACGAACTCAACACACCACCAAGAATGCCCTGCCAAGTAGATTTCAGCATATTTTCTATTTTATCTGCAATAACAGAATTAGGATATATAACTATAAACACATTTAAACATACGATGAAACATTACATGGAGATAAATGATACCTACCAGTCTCAGCTTCCAGAAACTGATCGATAGAATTGATCAGTTCTTTAAAAAGTCCAAATTTCTCATGCAAAATTGGAAAATAAGGAAAACAACAGATTACTCCCCATAAGATGGCCACTTCAGATTCAGGTATTTGCTTGTAAAATTGGTTATTGCTCTCTGCAGTACCAAATAATTTGATCCAGTACACAATCTTCTCTCTTAAGAAATTGCATAACATATGAACTTTGTCTTCAGAAACTTCAACAATATAACAGCTCTCATATTTGCTCTGTTTTGCAAAGAATGTTAACATCAAGGATAAGGTTTCTTCAGGAGAATCTTCAATTAAATCATCCATGGCACTGAAAGCAGAGGAATAAAACAACATTTTCATATGCTTCTCTGTATAATGGAGATTGACAATTTTAAGAAAATATAAAGTGACTACCTTAATATATGGCTTCTGAATACCTGTACAATTTGAGGTTCCTTCAGGATGAGTTCATCTAAAAAAGGGCAGAGGCTGAAAAAATAAACAAAAGAGATAAATACACATACGATATTCAACACTTCATTGTCCCAAACAGCAATGACATCCTGTGGAAAATGGCCATTACCTAGAGCTGTTCAACTTAAATGCAGGAACATATAGTGGCAAGATGCTGGATATATCAACAGAAATGGATGGAATATCAAGAAGGTGCAGCATCAATTTCAGGACTTTCTTAAGAACCTTATGTGTCACGGATTCCACCTTCACACCAATAGAAGGTACAACAAACGATTGTACAAATGAATCTACAAGATTAAGCAACTTTGGTCCATCTGAAAAAGAAAAGAATTACATTATTTACATGTCAATACACAAAAGAAACAATCAGAGAAAAACAATAAGCCAATGAAGATAGTGATTAACGAAAAAAGCAACTAGTATAAGCCAGCATCTCTCACCAATAATTTTGTTCCCATCAATAAGAAAAACAAGAAGAGACAACAGGTGATTTAGCTGATCCAAGTAACGATTGGTGATGCACTTAGATGTCTCTTCAAACAAACAATTGTATATTACTTCCAACTCTTTAGGGTCAATTGCAGTGCATAAATGGCGAAGAATGCCTGATGTAACTTCTAAAAGAGCCTTAGAACCTGCAAGAAAGAGTAACTTTTTATCTATGTAATGTACAATCCATGCAACAAACATGTTATTACAATGATAAAGACAACCGCAGTAAATTTATATGACTTCATTTTATAGCTTCCATTAAACTAAACAAACTGTCCGAATAGCTGCAATATATAGAGAATAATTGTATATACTAACTAGAAGTTGTGCTTTATATTGTGAGAAAATGTAGGGTGTGAACTCCATAAACCCTTCAGTTATTAAGAATTCAAGAAGAAGAGGTATTTTAGCACGGACAATCACTAACAAACCATTTATCTTTGATACTTGGAATCTTCATTTACCCCCTTTGTACTTGTGTCCCACACCAACATTACAATACTGAAATTACATTGCTCATGCAAATTTGACAATTTGACAACTACGTTATATCAACACACATTAAACGTGCATACCCTAGTTCATGTAGTATATCATATGTTGTTGACACAGGTTCTTATTAGCATCAAGGGAGAAGGAACTCATCTAAAGCTCCATATGAGTTGATGGGTAATGGATTTCACTAAAGGATAGGTCTGCATCGGGAGAGGTTGATTCTTATTGATCAATGACAGACAAGGTGCAATAGATTAGAGTTTGCCTTAATTAAACTTAAACAGGCATACATCATCATCCTCACTGCTTCTTGCTCCTCTTCTGCTTCTCACTCCTCTTTCTGCATCCACCAAAGGAGCAGATTGGCATGATCAACCTGTGTCGAACTATATTGTCACGACACAGGTTCGCAACAATGTCATTCCAATCAAGGTTGTCAATATCATGATTCTACATAGGTTGTTGGTGGTTGTTACGACACAGGTTAATGATTGTGGGTAGAAAATATATTGTCACAAAACAGATTTAAGATTGTTGGCGGCTTATGATTATACATAGAACTATATTATGTCAGAATGCAGGTTTACGATTGTGGATAGAAAATATAATCATGGAAGTTGGTGGTCATTATAATATTTAGTTAGCCGTAATTAGCTCCTCATTACAAAATAAAAAGGATAAGAGGAATTGGATAAAAAAAGAGAAAATAAGTGCAGAAATATATGAGCACGAGAAATAAAAACTATAATTAGATATATCAAAAAAAACATGCCTTTGGTATATTTTTCAACCATAGTAAAAGTTGATGTGTCAATCAAAATCTGCCAGACAGTTTCAGCTCTTGAATGAAGTAGTAGCGAAACCCCTCTCATTGCATACCATAGCAAAGCAGAAACTCCATTTATGGACGATGAGCTTTTACTTTCAGCATCCTCTGAGCTTTTGGTTTTAGCAGCCTCTCTAATAGCCTTCCTAACACCTGTATTGCATCAGGAATCAATATGAGTGGTTTCCCTTTGGCAAAGATGATGGTAAAATCAAAGCACTACATGTCCTCAATTAGGAGCCCATAATTTAAAGTTAAATACAAATATGGAAAAAGCTGCAATTTGACATATAATATTTCCAGAATGACAAAATAACCGAGGCACCAAAAAAATCTAGAAAGTTCAAGAAAGTGAAGAAAATGAGGGTCCATTACATATTTAATAATGAGAATTACATTAAAAGACAAACATATTCTATTCTAAATCCAAATAACAATTTGACATCAAGAGAGATGACTAGTGATTATCCGAGTAAATCTCACAACAGCTTCAGGAAAGACATGGTTTAAATCCTATATTTGATAACTACCATGAACCAAAAGAGTAGTGTAAAAGAATCATTTATCCCAGAACATTTAATGACCCAAAAAATACCATACTAGATATTGATGCCATTTTTGTTCTAGAAATGCAGAAAAAAAGATAATGCTGAATCTCCCGCTGTTAAACTATACAACAATAAGGCATGGTATTACGAATTACTTGGGCCAGCCAAATGTAGCTTTGTGATTTATGCAGACCACAATGAATCAGAAGAAAAAATGTGAATATCCCAAGAATGGGTGAACCAGGGTGGGAGACAAGTACTTCACTAGCCAAATTAAAGGCTAGAACTAGTGACAACTTATTGCAGCTTAGTCAAGCATTCTAGCATCCTTGTTTTATTACTCATACCATGTAGCATGAAGTTTTGCTATTGTTTCAACTTCCAACTAGTCTGAGATATTCTTGCTAACAGAGACATCATAGAATAAGGCCCAACCTCCCTTGTTGTCCCCCCTAGGGTAGATGGGAAGAGAGGAATGAAAACTTACGATTCTAAGAGTCCAGAGAGAGGAAGGAAAAATTAGGATTCCAGAAGTTTGTAAGCATGGGGAAAAAATGAATAGAAAGTGGTGTGAAATTGGAGCATTTTGAGGATAGTTGCCTAATAAGTGACAGGAACAGACACTTCAGGTGTACCACATATAGTGCTCCCGTCCAAATATTAGGTAGCCAATAAATACAAGTCTTCATGAAAACATCCAACAGCTAGGACAAAAATAATCATTCATCATCCTAACAAATAGAGTATAAATAAATAAAAAATCATACCTTTTTGAAGTTGCCCTTTGCATGAATTCCTCAACAAGAATGAAACTGACTCAGCCATGAATTCTTGGACATAGTGCTTTGGGAAATATCTTAGGTCCGCTGTAATTCTTCATAAATACACCAATAAAGTCATTTATACAGATAGGGAATATAATAGAGAGAGGATAACTTAATGTGTGTGTATACAAGCAAGGACAGATTTTGTCGATAAACAACAACAACACACATGAGAAATAACAGAGAAATCAATGGTGACTTGGAAGTCATGTCATATCATAAATATATTCCATTGGACAACAATGTTAATGTTAAAAGCATTTGATAGAGTTTCTTATTACTGATTTCATTTCAAATCTTAATCGAATATAATAAACAATAATTTGTACATCCTCACCAATATGTAAGATATGAACCTATGTACTTCTATTATGAATCAGAATCAACATATTTGAATACTGTTATCATGCTATCAATGAGGTCATTATATTATCTTATATCTTTTGGACACTAGAGATATTTATAAGTTCAAGTTGAATTATTTTTATATATTTTATATTTTTTGATATATCACGATTCAAAAAACCCATCAAAATGATTCAAAATATAACCCATGATACAACAACCTAGGGTCAAAATATAATGGAATGCAGCAAATAGCAAAACCACAGATAAATGGAACATCAAGACACATGCAAGTACCAAACAAAAGTAATATTAATTATGTTCCTATTAGACTAGAAGAGGTACATTTATCACAAAAAAAAAAATAGTGGTATCTTCCAATCACTTGAATTGTAAAGTTGTCAATGTTGGTTCTGTGCCCAGATGAAAAAGATAAGAGTTGTGCTAGAGCTGACAGTCAACTTGAAACGTGTCTAAATCCTTGTATTGGATCTTATCAAAACACAAAAGTTGGGACAAATGTGGCTTGATGATGATCACTTTCCAATTGCCTATAACCCAATAAAAACGCATAAATACTTACTTGAGGACATAAACAAGATCCCTTACAAGATACTTCTGCAAATACATCATGATATATGACCAAGAAGTGAATATCTGAAAGCAGAACACATTCAAGCTCAGATATGGACTCTAACAGGTATTAACAAAAACAAGCCAAAAATGCATAAACGATATTAACCTGTTCTATGACCTCTGGATCACGGTCGCCACCATTTTTTAGTAGAATCACCAATGAATCTACAAGCCTTGGAAGAAAACTGTAAAATGTAGATTTGTATAAGTGACCGGTAACATGAATAAGAACAAACAGAAGTAAACTGGCAGAACAAAAACAAAAAGGATTCCACTTATTCAAAAAGCACCTATTTAAGTTATTTTACTTCTACTGCTGCTAAATATGTGACAGTTGCAGGAGCAGTAAAGCTTTCTAGATAAAGTCAAACTGCAAGATGAAAAATTATATGGAGACTTACAATACAAATTCATCCAGCAAATCTCTGGATAGAGCTGCTATTAACCTGCATGACCAAAGAATTATGAGAGAAAAAACGTCCAACTAAAAGAATATACAACAAATTGTAAAAAAAAAAAATAATCTCTAATAACAACTGAGAGCACTAAAAATTATAAGGTACCAACAAATACATATCCAAGCACCAAGCAAGAGTTTAAAGCGACTATTTAATAAAATCTAACATAAAACCGCAAACATAGGAAATAACACACAATTTACTAGAGAATAAAGGCATTGGTTCACATTCTCCAAGAAATAAGGTGTGTTCCAAATCATGATACTGCTTGTTCCAAACCATTGAAGGAAAGATCTTTCTTAACTGTCGAATGTTTCACAATCTAGAATAATGTGTGAGTACTTTCTGAGACTGCTCATTGGGCATAGAAACAAATATTGTTCAGCCAACAATCAATATAATTAGCTCTGCAGGTTCATGTTTCCTTGGTGAACTCATGTCCTTGATGATGATATGAAAGTGACTGTTAAATAATCAATGGTTGGCAAAAAGAAAAAAGTGCATTTTAAAAAATCATTCCATCCCAGTTGCCAGGGATTTACCCAACAGCAAAAAAATTACATTATAAGTCCTATGCACGCCAAACTTGCAGGTAATCACTGATGTCGAAAGAAATTTTTTTACAAAATATACTATGGAACCTAGACCCATCACTACAAATAGAAGTACGCTAGCATATCAAAACCAAACACAAATGTCAGCATCAAAATCAATTGGCATATGTCAAGCAAAAAATTGTTGTTCAAATTTATCTATGTGTTAAAGCAAAGTAGCAGAAGGGGAGCCTTGGCGCAACGGTAAAGTTGTTGTCATGTGACCAAAAGGTCACGGATTCGAATCTTGGGAACAGTCTCTTGCAAAAAGCAAGATAAGACTGCGTACAATGAATCCTTCCCCGGGACCCCGCATGACGGGAGCTTTGTGCACCCGGCTGCCCTTTTTTTTAAAAGCAAAGTAGCATCGAATGTTCCATATCTAAAATCTCATATATATCTTTAAGTTATTCCAGAAAATGAAAAGGTGCTCCGAAGTTCACATGCCTTAGAATTGGCTCAAGAGACAATATAGCTTCAATCTTCACTTTATCAAGAAGCTCCGTCATAATGGTTTCCTTGTGCAGTATAACTTGCGATAGCGTCTGAACAAATGGCATCATGTTTTCATAAAAGGAGATAAAGTCTTCCGCCGTATTCAATTCCTGTATATTGTAACACATGAAAATAAACAAAAAATGCAACTTTAACATTAAGGCATCATTTTATAACTATTCCTGTAAAATTGACAAAACGCATCATACCTTCCAGTAAATAAGGCTCTCTCGCAAGAATGATGAGCCGTCAGATGGTTGAGCTTTAACGGAGTCAAGACTATGAAAAACATTGATCTGTATCTCTTCCACCCGCTGGGAGAAACTCTTGAACTGCAATAAATATGAGATCTCGAATTACAAAACGTACTCGGTAATTCATAATATAAATTACTTTGAGAAGCTTGCCGTAAAGCGCCTCCGGCCGGCGGACGTATTGAGAGACTTGACGGCCTGTGACTGAGAGGTCGTCATCAGAGACGAAATCTAAATTTACGTGTGGAGAAGGAGATGAGGAGTAAAGACGAAGGAAAAACGCGGAAAAAAAGCGTCGTGACGGAGGATTCGGATAAGGGACGGAGAAGGAGATGGGGGAGCGGCGGAGAAGGAGGTCGAGGACCCGGGTTAGGTAGGGGGAGAGCAGCGGCCGATGAGGAGGCGGCGGAAAAGGGACGCGGGGTTTAGGGTAGAGGGAGGAGAACCGGGTTTTTCCTAAATAAATTAATTAAAATTTAAAAATCTTAAAAATTGAAATATTAATCGACAAAATATTATTATAAAAAACAATATATTGATTTTTCTGCTTTTGTAAATTTATAATTCAAATTCAACAAATAATTTTAAACCACATTAATACTAATTCAAGAAAATTTAAATTTAAAAATAACTACAAATTTATTACGTTGATATACTAAATCGTGAAGTCAATTTTTCTTAATATCCAAATTGCATAATCAAATTTCATATTTATTAAAAATATATCTAATTTATATTATACTCCTCTTTTATTCCATGTGTGGGGTGCCGGCCTAGATTTTGAAGGCCGGTAAAAAAAAACCTTAATAAAATTCATGTTATATAAATAATTTCATTAACAAAATAGATTTATAATAATGACAATATTATAATCCATATCACTTGATCCGGCGGTAAGAACAGGGTGTTGGAACCCCAACATTGTTTTGGTGTGATCAACAAGTTAAGTTAGGTCCTGTGTGTATTTAACCTTGTGTCTAAGTATGCAGGAGCTTAGGAGCACAGGTACTCGAGCGGAAGACGCAGCTAGCGAGAAGGACGGCACGTTGTGCGTCCGAGGGACGAGGTGCTGCGGAAGGGTACACCGGCGGACGAGAAGGAAGCGCGCGGTGGCTCCGAGGGACGAAAGCCGGAGCGGAAGATTGCTCGGAGAGCAAGAGACGCAGCTAGCGAGAAGGTCGACGACCGAGGGACGAAGACTGCGGATGAGTACGCTGGCGGACGAGAAGGAAACATGCGGCAATTCCGAGGGACGAGAAGCCGGAGGGAAGCACGCTCGAAAAGACCGGAAGTTGGGTTCGGGTGAGCCCTATTCCGGATGGCAGAGATCACCCAAGCGAGCGGATCTGGAGGAGAAGACCCGGACCGAGGCGGGACTGAAATGGAGCAGAGGTCCCGGACACAAAAGTCAACCAGAGTTGACTTTTTGCTTCGGGGCGCCCGGAACAGTCCGGGGCGCCCGGAACGTGAAGTTTGACCAGAACGCATCTTTCGCGTTCTGGACGTTGGGGGATAAAGTTTTATCCCCCCAGGGCGCCCGGAACCCTTCCAGGCGCCCCGACTAAGGCTATAAATATAGCCTTGGTCCAGAAGCTTTTCATCAGTTCAGAAATTGTAACAACACTTGTGTGCTCCCACTGCTTTGATTAGCTTCTTTCTTTTTGTGCCTACACTGCTGTAAACGAGGTTTCTCCGCCTGAAGGAGTTCTTAGTGCAACCATCTTCCTTGGATTAACAACCTCCCCGGTTGTAACCAAGTCAAATCCGGTGCCTCGTTTTTATGCTTTATTTTCTGCTTAATCTATTTTTCAAGTGTTACCTTAATTGTTCGAGAAAGGGTTGTGTTTTATTCAGGGCTATTCAACCCCCGCTTCTAGCCGACCCAACGGTCCTACAAGTGGTATCAGAGCCAAGGCGCTTCAGGAGGACTAACCGCCGAACGAAGCAACGAGATGGCCGGACCAAGCATTCACCCGCCGAAATTCGAAGGGGATTTCGCCACTTGGAAAAAACATATGCAGGTATTTCTTACAACAGATATTGAATTATTTTTAACAATGAAACTTGGCTTTCAAGCTCCAGAGGACAAGGAGATAGATAAATGGACAAAAAAGGAGCAGGCCGACTTCGTAGCGAACGGCAAAGCAGAATACCATCTGCTAAGCGTTCAACAGGATCGGTAAATACAACTCTGCAAAGGAACTTTGGGAGAAGTTCCTCGAGCTGCACGAAGGAACGTCCGAAGCTAAGCTCGCCAGAAGAGATCTGCTTCGCAATCAGCTCACCAGCCTGTGACTTGGGGAAGACGAGTCAGTCGCGCATCTACACTCGAGAATAAAAGAAATTATCATCGGTCTTTCGAATCTCGGAGAAAAGGTAAGTAACCGAGATTCGCTCAGGTATGCTTTAAATTCCTTTCCTAGAAATACCAAATGAGCATCATTAGTAGATGCATTTTACATTTCTAAAGATTTAGAAAAGATTTCATTAGAATAATTCTTTTCAACATTTGAAGTGCATGAGTCAAGATGTGCAGGAATGAAGGAGCCTAAAAACAACGTCGCCCTCAAAGCCTCGAGAGACGAACCAGAATCGGAATCCTCTCTCGACGACGAGGAAATGGTAATGATGGTAAGAAGATTCAAGAAACTTTGTAAATCCAGATCTACTAACCATCCGCAGGGAAAGAGGAGAAGAACGATCCGCTGCCACCACTGCGACGAAGAAGGGCACGTCAAGGACAACTGCCCCAAACTGAAGAACAAGGACAAGGAGAAGGGTAAGAAGTCTATCCAAAAACGAAAGGCCCTAAAGGCGACGTGGGACGATACATCGTCCGAATCGGAAGTCGAAGCTTTCTCCGGACTCGCACTGATGGCAAGTCATCAAGACGACGACTGCGATTCAAGCTCTTCCGAAATGAGCATCGAGAGCATCGATGAAGGGGGAGACACGTCGGAAGAAAGCAGCAGCTCAGGGGGAGAAACGGACAACGAGATCGACAAGGTAAGTCAGGTACAATCTCTTCCTCCCGATAAAATGTTTAAGTTCGTTAAACTTTTAACAAAAGATTGCTGCAAATTAGAAAATGAAATTAAAAATTTAAAAGTAATTATAGCTAAGTTTTGTCTCTTAGAAGAATTAGATAAATCAAAATTGAAAAATGAAAAATTGGAATTAGAAAATCAAAATTTGAAAATTCAAATAGATAACTTAAAAAACTATGCATGTTCATCTAAAACCAATTTTAGAAGATTTAATAATTTAAATTGATACTTTAAATATCACCCGGGACAAATTAGGAACATCTCAAGAAAACATATCTGTTGGTGCAATATCCCTCAGGTCAAGGTTGACCTGGGTAACCAAGCTGAGTCTTGGTTTGGGTTTAGATGTTTGACAATAAGATATTGATTGAAGAAGAGTCAAGTAGGTCAAGGTTGACCGGATACTTGACTGGGAAGTCCTAACTGGGATGTTAGGCAAAATGAAAGACCTAGTGAGTGAAGCTAGGCAGTAAGAAAAGTCCTGGTGAGTGAAGCCAGGCAGAAGGAAGTCCTAGTGAGTGAAGCTAGGCAGAAGAAAAGTCCTGGTGAGTGAAGCCAGGCAGAAGGAAGTCCTAGTGAGTGAAGCTAGGCAGATGGAAATCCTGGTGAGTGAAGCCAGGTGAAAGTCCTAGTGAGTGAAGCTAGGCAGATGGAAATCCTGGTGAGTGAAGCCAGGTGAAAGTCCTAGTGAGTGAAGCTAGGCAAATGGAAAACCCTAGTGAGTGAAGCTAGGCAGATAGAAATCCTGGTGAGTGAAGCCAGGTGAAAGTCCTAGTGAGTGAAGCTAGGCAGATGGAAAACCCTAGTGAGTGAAGCTAGGCAGATGGAAATCCTGGTGAGTGAAGCCAGGTGAAAGTCCTAGTGAGTGAAGCTAGGCAGATGGAAATCCTGGTGAGTGAAGCCAGGTGAAAGTCCTAGTGAGTGAAGCTAGGCAGATGGAAAACCCTAGTGAGTGAAGCTAGGTGAAAGTCCTGGTGAGTGAAGCCAGGCAAGGGAAAATCCAAATGGATCAAGGATGATCGGACATCTGGTGCTGGGAAGTCCAAGTAGGTCAAAGGATTGACTGGATACTTGGCATGAAAGAAAAGTCCAAGTAGGTCAAAGGGATTGACCGGATACTTGGCACAGAGAAAAGTTCAAGTGGGTCAAAGGGATTGACCGGACACTTGGTAAGGGAGTCCTAGCATGTCAAGGGAGTGACTAGATGCTAGGTATGACATACCAACAGGTCAAGGTTGACCGGATGTTGGTTTTGGGAGGTTTGGGACTTTGTTTTGGACAAAAATCAAGTGCTGGATCGATCAGAGGATCGATCCAGGATCTGGATCGATCAGTGGATCGATCCAGACCTGTCCCAGCGAACAGAGAGCCTCTGGATCGATCCGTGGATCGATCCAGAGGTCCCAATCGATCAGTGGATCGATTGGGACGCGGCTGCTTCGCGCGATAAGCACTGGATCGATCCGTGGATCGATCCAGGCGTTTTCCCAGAGCACAGAGGCGCTCTGGATCAATCCGTGGATCGATCCAAAGCCTCCCCGATCGATTGGGAACATTCGAATCGATCGGGATCCGACCGTTGGCATCGATAAAGGCCGCAGGCGCACGATTCCTTCGGCAATCTCTTCTTCTCCGATTTACTCCAGATTTCTCGCCAGCTCCTCCACAGCACTCACAAAGCTCAGATCGCCAGTTCTTGAAGGATCTTGGAAGTTTTCCAAGTCAAGAGGCGGATCAAAGCCAAGAAGAGAAGCTAGGGTTAGGGTTTATACTCATTGTAAGCTTGTAAGCTTGTATTTCTTGTATCCTTTCCCTCTCTTCTTGTATTGAGTCTTGTAGGGCTTCTCCGCCCTTGGTAGTTACCATAAAGGAGAGTTTTATTTAGTGGAGGGTGTGTGTGTTGGTGTGGATCCTTGGATTAGTCACCTCTTGCGAGGTGGATACCAAGTAAAACCAACCGTGTTAGCGTTGTGTGTTTGTTTCTGTATTTTCCGCTGCATATCTTTGAAGGAACAAGCAACGCCGAGTAACGAGCGAACGCGACGAGCTATTCACCCCCCCCCTCTAGCTACTTTTGGTCCTAACAATATCCCTAAAAACTTTTTAGTTAATCCAGTAGGTTAGAACCTATATTGGGTTCCTAAATCATGCTTAAATTAATTTTAAAATTAAAATTAGCGCTTTAAGTGAGAAAATTAAACAAATAATTTCTTTATGAGGCTTTGTCTAAGGAAGTGGTTGTTGCTCCAATAACCAAGAAGGCCTAGTGCCTCGCTACGACCTAGAAGCCAAAATATTGAAATAAATGTTTAATTAACTTACAAATGAAGCATTAATACAAGAATTAATTAGTGCTTGAAAAAGGTTATTCAAAACATTTTATTTCAAATTAGAAATTTACTTACTTAGGATTTTTTGCTTAGAAAATTCTCAAAAATTATTTTTTTTCTAAGTTAAGAACTTTTTCTTGAAACTAGAAATCTCAGCTTAAATTATTTAGAAAAAAATTTTAAATCTCTTAAAAACTTAGAATTTTTTTTTTTTAGAAATACTTTTTCTAAGTCTTTAACCCTTAGATTATTTTTCTTGGAACCCTATTTTTTTGTGATCAAAAGGGGAGAAGGGAAAGTATAAGTCTAGGGGGAGGTAGATAGATTTAATTTGATTTTATCTTTTCTATCTTTTTGCACTTAAATTGAAAATTAAGTTAATTTACTTAATGTTATTTAATGTCTATTTTAACCCTAGCTTAACTTGGGTTGATCACACCAAAAAGGGGGAGATTGTTGGAACCCCAAGATTGTTTTGGTGTGATCAACAAGTTAAGTTAGGTCCTGTGTGTATTTAACCTTGTGTCTAAGTATGCAGGAGCTTAGGAGCACAGGTACTCGAGCGGAAGACGCAGCTAGCGAGAAGGACGGCACGTTGTGCGTCCGAGGGACGAGGTGCTGCGGAAGAGTACACCGGCGGACGAGAAGGAAGCACGCGGTGGCTCCGAGGGACGAAAGCCGGAGCGGAAGATTGCTCGGGGAGCAAGAGACGCAGCTAGCGAGAAGGTCGACGACCGAGGGACGAAGACTGCGGATGAGTACGCTGGCGGACGAGAAGGAAACATGCGACAATTCCGAGGGACGAGAAGCTGGAGGGAAGCACGCTCGAAAAGACCGGAAGTTGGGTTCGGGTGAGCCTTATTCCGGATGGCAGAGATCACCCAAGCGAGCGGATCCGGAGGAGAAGAACCGGACCGAGGCGGGACTGAAATGGAGCATAGGTCCCGGACGCAAAAGTCAACCAAAGTTGACTTTTTGCTTCGGGGCGCCGGGAACTGTCCGGGGCGCCCGGAGCAGCCCGGGGCGCCCGGAACAGTCCGGGGCGCCCGGAACGTGAAGTTTGACCAAAACGCATCTTTCGCGTTCTGGACGTTGGGGGATAAAGTTTTATCCCCCCCAGGGCGCCCGGAACCCTTCCAGGCGCCCCGACTAAGGTTATAAATATAGTCTTGGTTCAGAAGCTTTTCATCAGTTCAGAAATTGTAACAACACTTGTGTGCTCCCACTGCTTTGATTAGCTTCTTTCTTTTTGTGCCTACACTGCCATAAACGAGGTTTCTCCGCCTGAAGAAGTTCTTAGTGCAACCATCTTCCTTGGATTAACAACCTCCCCGGTTGTAACCAAGTCAAATCCGGTGCCTCGTTTTTATGCTTTATTTTCTGCTTAATCTATTTTTCAAGTGTTAGCTTAATTGTTCGAGAAAGGGTTGTGTTTTATTCAGGGCTATTCAACCCCCCCTTCTAGCCGGTCCAACGGTCCTACACAGGGGACCCCCGTTCCAAGAAGTCAACACCACGTGGAGGTTAAAAGGTTAACATGACTATCGGAAAATGGTGGACCGACCGGCCGACCAGAATTGGTTGGACCGACCGGCTACCGGTGTCCAACTGAACGCAAAGGCGCCCCGGCGGGAGTTGGGGTTCCGACGCTCATGGAACATGGTCATATGGCCGAGCGGGTGGCTCGCTCGGCCGAAAGCATAAAGTAGCAATACTGCGAACAGTCCACGGAGCACACTACCGGGATTCTCCCTAGCAGACCGGCACATACAGGCGGTCGGACGTGATGAAACTACCGACCGGCCAGACGCTCAGCATGAGGTAAGAAGGGACAAAAAGGACAGGGGAACATCTTCTGACAGCGGGTATATTCGACGAGCAGGCCATACGCAAGATCTTATGACAGAGGGTTCCGCTGTCCTATCAGAGACGCGCTCGGACTGTAGCAGTATGGGGTCAGGTAAGCTTTTCTGACAAGCCCATACTGAGGTTTGGGCTGAGGACACGTATTAGCCTCGGTGTGTGTGCATGAGCCCCTTCCCAGCTCTATATAAGGAGCCTCACACTTCGCCGGAGGTACGCATTCTCTGAGATTGTGAGTCATTTCTTCGTTGTCCACTTACCTGACTTGAGCGTCGGAGGGTCGTCGGAGGGAACCCCTTCCCGGCCTGACTTCCTTGCAGGTTCGCCGAAGGTCCATACGACCGGTCGGAGATCTACGTCAACAACTCGGAGACCGCCACGTGCCCAGCGTCCGTTGATTCAGCGTTCGGACAGGATCATTACTAATAATCAATATCATTACATGGTAGAAAATGAAAAAATAACTATTATAATTATCTATAAAAAATTGATCTTATTGTATTTTTATCTGTAAAATCATCGATCAATTTTTCATAATTAAAATTTTCTAAAAACTCATTCTCAATTGAAATCATAGCTAATGCATTTAATCTTGTTTGAGTCATGATTAATCTCGAACAAGATTTTAATCACTTCAATTTAGAAAAACTTCTTTCTACATATGCAACAATCATCAGAATAGTCAATAATATCTTGTATGCAATGAATAAATTCGGGAAACAATTCATGTTAAAAAAAAATAGTATTTCACTTATTGTTTTTGTTTCCTTTGGTAGGATATGTTGTATGATTTTTCAATTCTTGATATAAGTCATCTCCATCCAAATCTAAAACATCTTGTTATGTACTCTCTTTTCTTTGTAGTTTTTCTTTCAAGATTCTTGCAACTAGCTTTTAAGTCCTCATCAATCAATGAACTCAACTTCTCAACTGTGAAAAGAAATCCAAAAAGTATTAGCAATTTAATCTGCAAAAATCACTTTTTATGTTGCGGAAACCCCAAAGCTAGCCACGGATCCGTGCGAAGATAAATAATAAAAATTCATGTACATGTTTGTCTACACTATATCTACCTTAGATCTACATGAAAAAGAAGTTTACCCTTGTAGCGATGTCCTTCGCTTATCCCGCTCATCTAAATGGTTGTCGGATCTCATAGAGTGTCAAGTGTACACTCCTCTACACGTATCCACACGGACAAAAGATAGAGAGAACCACTTAGAGTGTCCTAGCACCCTTAAGAGGTCTCGACAATGGAGGAGAGGGAGAATAGAGAAGAGAGGAAGAAGAAGAAGGGAGAATCAATGAGCACACAATTGCTTCACACACCACCTATTGTGGTCGACCACTTATTAAAGGTTTTAAACCTTCATGTAATACCAAGAGTCATGGCTCTTGGTCTTCCTCATGAGGTGACACACAATGATGTAGCCTTGATGATGTGGAACACCGTCATTGGCCGGCCCATGCCAAGTCACCATGGCGTGGCATTCGGTCAAGTCAAACTTGACCCTTCATCTTCCCTCTCAAGTCAAGTCAAACTTGACCTCTTATCTCCCATGGTTGATCAAATCTAACATTTGATTCAAATCAATTTAATTTAATGAATCTCTATTCGTTGGTTTAAATTGACTCAATGAATCATAGTCTAAACTAGACTCATTCGACACATGAATCAAATTGAGTCCAACTCAATTAGTCTAATTTGGATTACTCTTAATCCAACTTGGTTCATCACATGAACCTAATCCTCTTGGTCCATCATATGAACCTAATCTCCATCTAATTGTCCTTTGTGTGTGACCCTATAGGTTCTTGTAACGTTGGCAATGCTCCTAAACTCATTTAGAAACATAAGCAATCAGCGGTATCTAGCAACACATCATTACTACCCAAGTTACAAGAATGTTGAGATCCAACATAACCATTGTGACTACTAATTGTGACTCTCACAATATGTGACAATGTCCTTCTATCTTTGACATCTAGATTGATCAATTGAGGCATAGACCGTGTCATCCTCTAATCAATCTATGTCTTGAACTCCAAGTAGACTCACTTTAATCAAATGAGCTCAATATCTCATATTGACTCATTTGGGCATGACTATGCACTTAGTGGTCTCACTCTATCAAGAATCATGATATCACTCCCGTCATATAAGAGGGATAGATCCCATCTACATCACTCACATCCCTCCACATAATTTGTTACATACCAGTAGTCGCCTTTAAAGTCTACCCATTTACGGGTGACGTTTAACGAAGTCAAAGTATGCAACTCCTTATGTAGGAAATCATGGTGACTTTAGGTCCAAGGACTGATAGTCATACTAATAATCACATGAGAAAATATATGACACTCATATAACGATTCATGTTACTTTCTCATAGCGGGTCGTTCAGTATACATTCTCCAATGCATACCCATGTGTCAACTTGATATCTAATATCCATGACTTGTGAGATCAAGTCATCGAGTTGACCTACATGCTAGTCTCATCGCATTAACATTGTCCATGAATGTTAATACTTTACTAGGAATGATTAAGAGTAGTGTTCTGTTCTCTATATCATCTCACTATCAATTCAACCAATCGATTGATATAGATAAGAATCTTCTACTCAAGGGCGCTATTATACTTAGTTATTTGGCACCAATACAAGTAAGTATAATAACCATAAGAAATGTCTTTATAAATATAGGAATATGATACATCGAGTCCATACAATAATCATCACATGATCGGCTATAGGGCTCTCACTAACAAAAAGATCTTCATATTCCTCATATTGTTCAAACCTTTTCTTCAATGGTCCAATTGTTTGATCTACTATATATAAGAAATAATGAACTCTCAAAGCTTCCTCGATAGAACTTGAGGTATTTTGGAAGACGCACATGTAACCTCATCAAAATACCTTTTTCTATATATTTGTCTCTTTTTAGGAAAACATGATCAATCTCTATTGTTAAAGCAAGTTCATTTGTTGTATTGATAGCTTGTCAAAATCCAGATTCTCTAAGCTCTTCAAAAGAAACAATTAGCCCCTTAATCTTGGTCACAACAAAGTCAATAAACATGTTTTCAGATTGTAAACTTTTGCTAATAATGTTAACTTTACCCATACATTACACCAAATAGTCATACCCACTAAAATATCAAAATTTCCAAGTTCAAATGTTGCTAAAGACTTAGCTTCACTTCTTATTTTAGAGTCAGCGTTTTTTCCTTCTACAATTTGAAGTAAAGTTTCTCTGATTTGTTTAGCTTGAAATACTACTACTTTCACACTTTCAATATGGCTTTCCTATCGAGTGATTGACAATGGTTTGAGAGTTAAACCTTTTATCGTCACATGTCCATCAAAATCTTCCACCTCTTTGTAGAATGAGAAAATATTGTATAAATTTGTTATATTACTCTAAAAATTTTTTTTTGCTTAACCACGAGAATTTGCAATGTCATGAAGTATTAAATTCAAACAATGACAACCACATAGAGTGTATAATGCTCTAGGATTTATATCTAATAGTTTTTTTTTTTGCCTTGGTGCCTCTCTTTCATATTTGCTCCATTATCATATATCTGCCCCCTCACATTATCAATATCAAGATTAAAACTTTTCAATACATTTTGTATTTTTTCAAACAACCCTTGTCCTGTTATACCATCCACTTTCAAAAAATTCAAAAAGTATTCTTCTATCTACATTGAGCTGATAGAAACATTAACACATCTTATAACCAAAGTCATTTGCTCTTGGTTACTAACATCAGGAGTGCAATCAAGAATTACAGAAAAGAACTTAGCTTCTTTAATGTTTTGAAGAATAGAACTCTTGATTTAAGAAGCTAGCAAACATATCAATTCATTCTGAATTTTGTGGCTAAGATAGTGATGATGTGTATTTCTTTTAAGATGCTCCTTCATCATTGAGTCACACTCGGCAATCATCTCAATAGTATCCATAAAATTTTCATTGTTATCATCATAAAGCTTCTCATTACTACCGCGAAATGCTATGTTTCGTTTTGCCAAAAATCTCACAAGTGAAATTAATCTGTATAATACCTTCCTCCAATGCTCTTTTGCTTTCTTGGTTTGATCTTGAATAGCATGATCAATTGTTGTACCATTCACTAACCTGATACACAACTTAGACTAGCTAGTATAATAATTGACATGTTCAATACTTGTCTCATATTCTTTAAGTTTGCTACTGAGATTCCCCTATATCCCTCATTTGCTAGTTGACTTGGTCGAGACCCCCTTTTAAACAATTTGCAAAAAAAAACAAAATGTTTTATCAAGTGATTTCAAATAGACCAACCAATATCTATGGTGTTTTTGATCATTTGGTAAAATCCAAGCATAGGAATCTAAATAGAATCGTCTATTTGATTTATCTTTGGGACCCTTCCTTGTTAATACATCTCTTATAGGACCCTTTTCCACTAATTGATCCTTCCGCTTAAGATCTAAATTCTCCCAATTTCTAGGATCAAAAATATCAAGTAGAATCAATAAACTTGGCCCTTCATTCACTACATTAATAACATCATCATTATTTTTAGAATAATTATTTTTAAAATCTAAGTCATCACCACTTTTATTTCTTTTGATCTCATTCACATCTTCATATACATCATTTTCAATCGCTAAGTCTTCGTGTAATTCATTATGATTGTTTTCTTTTTTCTCTTTATTATCAAAATATTCAAGTGATGAATTTTTCGATTCTTTAACAACAAACCTGTCAATTGCCCCTCTTTAATACTTAACAAATCCTTCAACTTTTTTCTTCTTTTTTTCTGTTTATCATATCCTGATAGATATTTCTTAGTAGGAAATATTCCAATTTTCTACCAAAAAAAACAAATCAAATAACTATTTATTATAGATATTAGACAAACACTTATTATAAAATGCTCATTTTAGCTTTAACGACACTAAACAATTTTTTTTTAAAAAATAATTGAATCAAAGGGGATGATACTAGTTGTCTCATATCAAAGGGTATGATACTAATTGTCTCTTGTTAGCAAGGGAGAAGTATGGATAGAGAAAGCTCTTTGTCATAATTTCTAATTATCCAATCTGAATTTTATCCTCTCAAGTATCTCCACAACGACTTTCTAATCTAATATCATAATGTAATTCTAAATTCTCTATATCTTTATGATCAAGTTTTTCATGCATGATCATTGGATGATTTAGGAATCAGGACACTACCTAAGTGGTCAAAGACCCAAATTAAAACAATAGGAGTCAATTGCCAGATGAAAAAAACAAACTCCTTTCAGTCTTCCAGATCATAATGAAGAAAAACCAAAGTGGGAGGATGACAAGTGAGATCCCTAATTCGAATGGTCAAAATGACAAAGACACACGACAAACAATTAAGAAACAAAAGCGGAGAATCATAGGAGGTTTTCTTTCGGCATTATCTAAGATCAAAGCGGCCTCGACAATGGGAAGCGAGAAGAGCCTAGAGATCTTATCGAAGATTAGCATTGTGCTCTTGGTTTACGGCTTCTTCAGAGGCTCTGTCTCTAGCAAAATGTTATTATGCTCATCTTTGTTAGTTAGAGCCTAGAGTCAATCATTTGATGATTGTATGAACTCATGTATATCATATTCTTGTATATATATTAAGGCATTTGGTTTTTGGTTATTATGCTTATTTGTATTAGTGTCAGATAAAATAAGTATAGTAACGTCCTTGAGTAGAAGGTTCTTACCTATATCAATCGATTGGTTGAATCGATAGTGAGATGATATAGGGAACACTACTCTAAATCATTCCTAGTCGAGTATTAACATTCAGGGATGATGTTAATACAATAAGACTAGCATGTAGGTCAGCTCGATGACTTGATCTCACAAGTCATGGATATAGAGATATCAAGCTGACACATGGGTATACATTAGAGAATGTATACTAAATGATCCGCCATGAGAAAGTATCATGGATCGTTATATGAGTGTCATATACTTTCTCATGTGGCTATTAGTATGACTATTAGTCCTTTGACCTGAAGTCACCATGGATCCCTACATAAGGAGTTATGTACTTTAGTTTCGTCAAACGTCACCCGTAACTGGGTGGACTATAAAGGCGATTACTGGGTATATAACGAATTATGCAGAGGGATGTGAGTGATGTAGATGGGATCTATCCCTCCCATATGACGGGAGCGACAGCAATATTCTTGATAGAGTGAGACCACTAAGTGCATGGTCATGCCCAAATGAGTCTACATGAGATGTTGAGCTCATTTGATCGAGTGAGTCTACTTGGAGTTCAAGATTTAGATTGATCAGAGGATGACACGGTCTATGCCTCACATTGATCAATCTAGATGTCTAGGATAGGAGGACAATGTCACATATTGTGAGGAGTCATAATTAGTAGTCACAAGGTGATGTTGGATCTCAACATTCTTGTAACTTGGGTAGTAATGATGTATTGCTAGATACCGCTCATTACTTATGCTTCTAAATGAGTTTAGGGGCATTGCCAACGTTACAAGAACCTATTGGGTCACACACAAAGAACATGTGGATGGAGATTAGGTTCATATGATGAACCAATTGGATTAGGTTCATTTGATGCACCAAAGATTGGATTCAAATTAGACTTATTGAGTTAGACTCAATTAGATTCAATTGTTGAATGAGTCTAATTTAAATTTGATTTATTGAGTCAATTTATATTAATGAATTGAGATTCATTAAATTGAAATTGACTTGAATCAAAGGTTGGATTTAACTGAACAAGGAAGAAAATTGGTCAATTTTGACTTGACCAAATGGATATTGAAACATCAAGTTTGACTTGATGCATTGCCACATCATGTAGGTTGACTCATCCTACATGGCATGACACATCCTTGCTACATCATCACCACCTCATAATGGTGTGCCACCTCATGGAGGTTACACACCCATTCCTTTTAATGTGGCCGGCCACATTAAATGAGGGGGTTACATTTGTGTGGCCGGCCACACATTTGATGGGGTGTGAATGCAATTGATTTGCATTCATTCTTGCTTCTTCTTCCTTGGATGCTTGCTTCTCTTGGTGGTTGCCGTGACTTCCATGGTGGTGAGAAGGTGTTGAGTTTTCATCCAAGAAAAGATAAGAGAGTGTGAAGGACACAAGAAGAGGATACTACTAGTTGAGTATGTGAGAGTCTTCTTGTTTTCTCTTTTTTCTCCCTTTTTCAATCCCATCCGAGAGCTCTAGAAAGTGCTAGCACACTTGGGGCTCTCTTCTCCATCCTTGAGTGCTAGAGAGCACTCCTTGTTCGTGTGGATATCACTAGAGAAGTATCTACCTTGATACTTTGGAGATCCGACACGTACCTTGGACGAGCAGGAATTTTGCGAGGGCACGCTTCAAAGGTAAAAGCTCTCAACATGTAGATCTAAGAGTAGATCTAAAGTTTTTGAAACTCGTACTTGTATTTCGTTCGGTTTTCCTTGCACGGATCTACGACTTTGGGTGATTCGGGATTTCCGCGACGCGAAAAGCGATTTTCACGACCCGAAAAACCCAACAGTGGTATCAGAGCCACGTGCAAGGCTTGTACGAGTTTAATTTTTGGTTTTATGAAAACTAAAGTTTCTGTAATTTTCTGTAAAATTATGATTTTATAGTTTTTATGGGTAATTTTTCCGTAGAAACGAAGCACAAGTGTCTCGGCACTTGTAGGCTTCGGCTACCGGAAAGATTTTTCCAAAACGGCTTCGTTTTGCCCCAAATCCGTTTGGGACAGTGGGCTTGGGTGCCATTAGATCGCAAAGGAGCAACTCACGATGGTTAGATCGTGGGTAGGGGTACTGTCCCTAACCCCGCAAGGGGATTTGCTCCGCGATTGCACCCAAAATCGCTAAAAACGAACCCGCCGGGAAGATTTTTCCGAAACGGCAATGTCTCGGCCCAAATCGTTTTGGGACAGCAGGTTTAGGCGTTGTTGGATCGCAAAGAAACCCTCGCGATGGTTAGATCACGGGTAGGGGCGCAGCTCCTGGCCCCGCAAGGGGATCCGTTCCGCGATTGCGCCCGAAACCGCTAAACGGGTCTGCCGGGAAATTTTACTTGTAAAATTGTAAAAATTATTTTTAAAATTATAGAAAATTATGAAAATATATAATTTTGAATTATATATTAATTTTGCGATAGTCATGGCCCAAAAACCCAATATGATTGGATTGTGTTGTAATTCATAATACGGTCTGCGTGCCGTTATGTGTTTTATTTTCCGCGACCTGCGCGTCGTGCCTTTCTCTTATATTCTTGTTGTAAATTAGATTTAGACTCGAATGTAACTCGAGTTTCAAATTGTAATGTACAAATTGGAGCGGTGGAGGGTCCACACGAGACAGAGTTCCGAGGCGGGCACGAGCAACACAAGGTGGTCAAAGGGAGGAGCTTGGAGAAGCTGTTGACCCTAGGTTGACCAATCGATCTTCTCATTGGCTTGAGAAGATCGTAGTAGGGCCATGACTAAATCACAAATAGATTAATTAATTGCTTGTGTATGTGATGCATGTTTAATAAGTAATTAATTAATTAGTGTCTTACGATTAGATTAGATCTAAGTCGTGCACATGATGCACCCTTGCGATTAGATTAGATCTAAGTCGTGCACAAGATGCATCCTTTTCGATTAGATTAGATCTCAATCGACTCAACTCTAATGCCAAATCGTGCCATGATACCTATCACTACCTCGATCACATGTATTGTTGAATCTGCCAAAGCAGATCAATACATATTATCTTGATAGGGTACGGAGGGACAATCTTGGTCCCGCCTATCAATGCATGGGTGAATACAAACTCAATTAGATTGAGTATTCCTAGTTACTCGGTTGGATCGAGTCAACTATAGGCATTATTCCAATGGTTGGAAAAGATAGGTCAAAATCACATCTATATTAACTCTCGGGCGTATTAGCCAAAGCTAACTCGAGTTTTAATATAAATGCAGATATTGATTTTATAAACAAGAGTTGCATAGAGATGTAATTGGTAATCGTTACCTACCGATCATACTAAGCCTTGGGCGTATTAGCCAAAGCTAACTCAAGGGTTAGTATGATGTGGATCTTGTCCCACAAGAATTATAGCATTCAGTGGGAGCATCATTTAGTTAAAGGCCTAATTAAATGATTTTAAAAGAATATGATATTTATTTCTGCAAATTTTCTGTTGTAGATAACCATGACGTCGAACACGAATTCCTTCTCCCTGCGATCTGTCCTTGAGAAGGACAAGCTCAACGGAGCGAATTTCCTGGACTGGTACAGGAACTTGAGAATAGTTCTCACCTGGAGCAGCCCATTCTGGAGGCTCCTCCTGCCACTGCCACGCGAGCTGACCGGGATGCTTACAAGAAGCATCAAGATAACGCATTAGATGTGTCCGGTCTTATGCTCGCAACCATGAACTCTGAGCTTCAGAAGCAACATGAGTTGATGGGTGCTTACGATATTGTTGAATATCTTTGTCACCTATATCAAGGACAAGAAAGGCACTGGAAGAGGAACTCCAAAGAATACCTGGAAGATCTTAAGAAGAAGAGAAATAAGATTTCTACTTCAGGTATACATGTTATAGAAGTCAACCTCTCTATTTCTTCATCGTGGGTATTAGATACCGGATGTGCTTCGCACATTTGTACTAATATACAAGCGCTGAGGAATAGCAGGGCATTGACAAAGGGCGAGATAGACCTACGAGTAGGCAATGGAGCACGAGTTGCTGCTATTGCTGTAGGAACTTATCATCTATCTCTTCCCTCTGGGCTTGTACTAGAATTAGATGATTGTTGTTATGTGCCTGCCTTGACTAAGAACATAATTTCAGTTTCTTGTTTGGACAAGAAAGGATTTTCGTTTATAATAAAGAACAAATGTTGTTCTGTCTATTTAAACGATATGTTCTATTGTAGTGCACCTCTGATGAACGGACTCTATATTCTAAACCTTGAGAGCTCTATCTATAACGTTAGTACCAAGAGGTTCAAATCGAACAATATGAACCACACTTATCTCTAGCACTGTCGCTTAGGTCATATAAATGACAAGCGCTTATCCCAGCTCCATAAGAATGGTTTGCTGGACTCATTTGATTTTGAATCATATGAGATATGCGAGTCATGCCTACGAGGCAAGATGACCAAGACTCCCTTTAGTGGGCACAGCGAGAGAGTGACTGATTTGTTAGGACTCATACATAGTGATGTATGTGGTCCTTTCAATGTCGCTGCTAGAGGCAGCTATAGATACTTCATCACGTTTACTGATAACTTCAGTAGATATGGTTATGTGTATTTGATGACACATAAATTTGAATCCTTTGAAAAGTTCAAAGAATTCAAGAATGAAGTACAGAACCAGCTTGGCAAGAGTATTAAGGTACTTCAATCAGATCGAGGTGGTGAATACTTAAGCCATGAGTTTCGTGACTACTTAGCTGAGTGTGAGATTTTATCTCAACTCACTCCTCCTGGAACACCACAGTGGAATGGTGTATCCGAACGGAGGAATCGTACCTTATTAGATATGGTACGATCTATGATGAGTCACACAGATCTTCCGACATACCTTTGGGGCTATGCTCTAGACACGGCAGCTTTCATTCTCAACCGAGTTCCATCCAAGGCCGTAATAAAGACACCATATAGGATATGGACTGGGAGAGATGCCCAGGTGTCTTTCATGAGGATTTGGGGTTGTGAGGCTTACGTACGACGTCAAGTCTCAGACAAATTAGGACCCAAATCCGACAAGTGCTATTTCATTGGATATCCCAAGGAAACTAAGGGATATTACTTCTACATTCCCAGTCAGCACAAGGTGGTTGTGGCAAAGACTGTGGTCTTTCTAGAAAGAGACTTTGTTTCTAGAAAGACTAGTGGGAGCGCGTTCGATCTTGAAGAAGTTCAAGATGCGAACAATAGCACTGATGCCTCGATGGAAATTGAACTGGAACCACAAAGTGTTGTGGATGATGTTGTTCCACAAAGAGTTGAGGAACAACAACCAGTTCAAATAGACATACCTCTTCGCAGGTCTGATAGGGTACGTCGTCAGCCTGAGAGATACTCATTTCTCTTGTCTGACCATGATGACGTTATGCTCATAGAGGATGAGCCTACCACCTATCAGGAAGCTGTGATGAGACCAGATTCCGAGAAATGGCTAGAGGCCATGAGATCCGAAATAGAATCCATGTACACCAACCAAGTATGGACTTTGGTTGATCCACCTGAAGGGGTAAAACCCATTGGGTGTAAGTGGGTCTTTAAGAGAAAGACTGACATGGATGGACTTATCTATAAGGGTCGCTTGGTAGCTAAAGGTTTCAAGCAGATTCATGGTATTAACTATGATGAAACCTTTTCTCCAGTAGCGATGTTTAAGTCCATTCGGATCATGCTTGCTATTGCAGCCTACCATGACTATGAGATATGGCAGATGGATGTCAAAACCGCGTTTCTGAATGGAAACCTACTCGAGAATGTGTACATGACACAACCTGAGGGTTTTGTAGATCCACAGCATACTAGCAGAGTATGCAAGCTGCATAGGTCCATTTATGGACTAAAGCAAGCTTCTCGGAGCTGGAATCTTCGATTCGATGATGCAATCAAACAGTTTGGTTTCATCAAGAACGAAGATGACCTTGTGTCTACAAGAAGGTTGTAGGGGATATAGTTGTCTTTCTCATTTTGTATGTGGATGACATACTACTCATTGGGAAGGACATCCCTATGCTTCAGTTTGTCAAGACCTGGCTAGGGAGTTGCTTCTCAATGAAGGACTTAGGTGGCATCCCGCATTCTAGGGATACAAATCTATAGAGATAGATCTAAGAGATTGCTTGGCCTAAGACATAATACATACATTGACAAGGTACTCCTTCGGTTTGTCATGCAGAATTCCAAGAAGGGATTTCTGCCGATGTCACATGGCGTGAGTCTTTCGAAGACTCAAGGTCCCTCTTCTAGAGAGGAGAGAGACTGCATGGATCAGATCCCTTATGCCTCAGCCATAGGATCGATCATGTACGCCATGCTATGTACTCGACCTGATGTCTCGTATGCTTTGAGCATGACGAGCAGATACCAGTCAGATCCAGGTGAAAGTCACTGGATAGCGGTCAAGAATATTCTTAAGTACTTAAGAAGGACTAAAGAATATTTCTTGATATATGGAGGCAATGATGAGCTAACTGTAAAGGGTTACAGTGATGCCAGCTTCCAGACCAATCAGGATGATTAAAGATCACAGTCGAGGTTTGTGTTTTGCTTGAATGGTAGTGCTATGAGCTGGCAGAGTTCACAGCAGTTCTACAACGTTTCCATCTCATTCGAGAGATTATCGATAGAGGAGATGTGGAGATTTGCAGAGTACCTACAGTGGCTAACATCGCAGATCCCTTGACCAAGGCTTTGGCACAGAGAAAGCATGATGGTCACACTAGGTCATTAGGCCTTAGAGCCTATACTGATTGGCACTAGTGCTAGTGGGAGATTGTTAGTTAGAGCCCTAGAGCCAATCATTTGATGATTGTATGGACTCATGTATATCATATTCTTGTATATATATTAAGGCATTTGGTTTTTGGTTATTATGCTTATTTGTATTAGTGCCAGATAAAATAAGTATAGTAACGTCCTTGAGTAGAAGGTTCTTACCTATATCAATCGATTAGTTGAATCGATAGTGAGATGATATAGGGAACACTACTTTAAATCATTCCTAGTCGAGTATTAACATTCAGGGATAATGTTAATACAATAAGACTAGCATGTAGGTCAGCTCAATGACTTGATCTCACAAGTCATGGATATAGAGATATCAAGCTGACACATGAGTATACATTAGAGAATGTATACTAAATGACCCGCCATGAGAAAGTATCATGGATCGTTATATGAGTGTCATATACTTTCTCATGTGGCTATTAGTATGACTATTAGTCCTTTGACCTGAAGTCACCATGGATCCCTACATAAGGAGTTATGTACTTTAGTTTCGTCAAACGTCACCCGTAACTGGGTGGACTATAAAGGCGATTACTGGGTATATAACGAATTATGCAGAGGGATGTGAGTGATGTAGATGGATCTATCCCTCCCATATGACGGGAGCGACATCAATATTCTTGATAGAGTGAGACCACTAAGTGCATGGCCATGCCCAAATGAGTCTACATGAGATGTTGAGCTCATTTGATCGAGTGAGTCTACTTGGAGTTCAAGATTTAGATTGATTAGAGGATGACACGGTCTATGCCTCACATTGATCAATCTAGATGTCTAGGATAGGAGGACAATGTCACATATTGTGAGGAGTCACAATTAGTAGTCACAAGGTGATGTTGGATCTCAACATTCTTGTAACTTTGGTAGTAATGATGTATTGCTAGATACCGCTCATTACTTATGCTTCTAAATGAGTTTAGGGGCATTGCCAACGTTACAAGAACCTATTGGGTCACACACAAAGAACATGTGGATGGAGATTAGGTTCATATGATGAACCAATTGGATTAGGTTCATTTGATGCACCAAAGATTGGATTCAAATTAGACTTATTGAGTTAGACTCAATTAGATTCAATTGTTGAATGAGTCTAATTTAAATTTGATTTATTGAGTCAATTTATATTAATGAATTGAGATTCATTAAATTGAAATTGACTTGAATCAAAGGTTGGATTTAACTGAACAAGGAAGAAAATTGGTCAATTTTGACTTGACCAAATGGATATTGAAACATCAAGTTTGACTTGATGCATTGCCACATCATGTAGGTTGACTCATCCTACATGGCATGACACATCCTTGCTACATCATCACCACCTCATAATGGTGTGCCACCTCATGGAGGTTACACACCCATTCCTTTTAATGTGGCCGGCCACATTAAATGAGGGGGTTACATTTGTGTGGCCGGCCACACATTTGATGGGGTGTGAATGCAATTGATTTGCATTCATTCTTGCTTCTTCTTCCTTGGATGCTTGCTTCTCTTGGTGGTTGCCGTGACTTCCATGGTGGTGAGAAGGTGTTGAGTTTTCATCCAAGAAAAGATAAGAGAGTGTGAAGGACACAAGAAGAGGATACTACTAGTTGAGTATGTGAGAGTCTTCTTGTTTTCTCTTTTTTCTCCCTTTTTCAATCCCATCCGAGAGCTCTTGAAAGTGCTAGCACACTTGGGGCTCTCTTCTCCATTCTTGAGTGCTAGAGAGCACTCCTTGTTCGTGTGGATATCACTAGAGAAGTATCTACCTTGATACTTTGGAGATTCGACACGTACCTTGGACGAGCGGGAATTTTGTGAGGGCACGCTTCAAAGGTAAAAGCTCTCAACATGTAGATCTAGGAGTAGATCTAAAGTTTTTGAAACTCGTACTTGTATTTCGTTCGATTTTCCTTGCACGGATCTACGGCTTTGGGTGATTCGGGGTTTCCGCGACGCGAAAAGCGGTTTTCGCGGCCCGAAAAACCCAACAATCTTAAGCGCTGCTCACAACTCGTCCCTAAGTTATGTAAAGGAAGGTAAATCACGGGGGTTAACTTATAGTTGATCGTCAAATGATTAGAGAGTGGGAGGAGTTTTTCCCTCAGCATGCCCCTGATGAGAATTAATCTATATCCTATTATAACAAATATATCATCTTATAATTAATTGGGCACCCCATGGAAACTGAGTATGATAGACCTAGTCTTTTAATAAGCTTGTGTCAAATTATCTATGATTGTGAATATTTCAAAATCTCATAGCTCTCAAGATTATTGAATCAAGATTTAAGGATATAGTTATATATAGGAGACTCCTAATACACAATGGTCAAATTTGAAGTGATTCTAAGGCTCCTAGAGCTACTAATGAGTTTTAACATAAACTCTCTGATGGACCTACAATATTCAGAATTTCAAAATCTTAACATATTGTGATCTAGGAGAGTTACAAGACCGCTGTAGTATTGTTGGTGAGTATGTATGATTGTCGTTGTATATGGATTCACAATTTAGATAGAGAGTTTGAAATTGACATAACCATAAGGGTGTGTTTGGTTGAGGGTTATCCTTGATAACCTCAGTTTTCCGAGGTTTTTCGATTCCAGGTTGCATGGTCCTTTTGCTAACATTACTTGAGAATCATCGATTACCTAAACCAAACAGGATTTTCGCTGATAACCTTGGTTATCCAGTTTTGGCTTGTATATTCATAATGATACCATGAGTGCTTTAGGACGTCAGGACCTAATAAGTACCGTTCAACAAATTGGGATTCATTTATCAACAGATTTTTGAAGTATTTCTCATACAATGAGTTTTTTTTCCCGAATTTTACTTTTAGCAATTCCTATGTTAGAAGTAACATGTTGTCTGACCAAGGTTATCAACGAAAACCTTGTTTGGTTTAGGTAATCAATGATTCTCGAGAAATGTTCCATGCCCGACACGTCAGCAAAAGGAGCATGCAACCCGGAATCGAAAAATCTCGAAAAACTGAGATTTTTCTTGATTCCGGGGTTAACAAAAATTTTTTACCCAAAATACCCTCAAATAAAAGAAAATTATGATAAAAAAGAAAAATGTAAAGAAAAAATAAAAAACATAAAAAAATAAAATTAAAAACTTTTAAAAAAAAACATAATTTTTTAAAAAACAAATTATAAAAAATATAAAAAGCATTAAAAAATAATAAAAATGAGAAAAAATAGAAAAACATAAAAAAAAATTAAAAATAAAAAATGTAAAAAAATTTAAAAATATATAAAAAATAGGGGGAAAATTAAAAATTAAAAAAGCATAAAAAAGGAAAAATAAAAACTAGGAAAAAGTAAACAAATAAAAAACGTAAAAAAAATTTAAAAAATAAAAAAACTTTAAAAAAAATTAAAAAAATTAAAAATGGGAAAAAATTAAAAAAAATTTTAAAAAAACTAAAAAACACAAAAATAAAGAAAAAAATGTGAAAATAAAAAAAATAAAAAATATAGAGTTTAAAAAATATATATGGTTGGTTTTGTAACTAAGGGTAATATAGTAAAATATTAAATTAGGTTATTCATTAAAACCTTTAAACAAATAAGTTTTTGGTACATTACCTAGGTTGAACCAAACAACATTTGGTTATATTTTATTTCTCATAATCTTGGTTATGTGATTACTTGATAATCACATAACCAAAACTATACATGATAACTTGAACCAAATACACCATAAGAGATTTTGTCGTAAATTCGCTAGAGACCCTAAGTCTATCATACTCACTGACCAACACTATAAAAGAGTTTATATGCCTTCTTAGTTTAAACTTTCTCAAGATTTTGAAATTTTTGACACAATAGGGACATTAATGAGTTTGGGCCAAAATTCGATGATGATCTTAGGTATCTTCGAAACATTTTAAACTAAATTCATTACTTTCCGTGTAACTTCTTTAAGTGTAACCATGTGATCAACCCATAGGTTTACAAATAATTGATGGTTCATAATAGTTAACTTTTCAGTCCCCTCGAGGCGGTGCGATGGTTAAGACATGGGATGTTACCATATGAGGTCTTGGGGTCGAAATTCGGCGTGACCGAACATAACCTCCCCCATGTCTTGGCCATTTGCACTAATGGCTAGTAGACACCCGTGATTTACCTCCTCCATGTTGGCCTAGGGACGGGTTGGCGGGGGCGCTAGGGGCGAGCGAATCGCCTTTTTGCCACATGATAGTTAACTTTCCGTGACAGATTTGTGATCGTTTCGATAGAAAATTTTATAGCCGACTAACAAAGTCGATTAGAATCCACATATGGAGCCCAAAATTCAAGTATCAATTGAGACAAGCAATTCGATACATACCAATTGACACTCAAGATTAGTCAACTACTAATGATTGTAGCCCACACGTGGTAAAAAAAAAAAAAAAAGACGATTCGTTCGTCCCCAGCGCCCTCGTCAATCCGTCCCTAAGTCAACACGGAGGAGGTAAATCACGGGTGACTATTAGCCATTAGTGCAAATGACCAAGACATGAGAGAGATTATGCTCAGTCACGCCGAGTTTCGACCCCAAGACCTCATGTAATAACATCTCATATTTTAATCATCGCACCGCCCCGAGAGGACACACATGAAGTAAAGGAGGAGTATAATAAGAATTATGCATATGATTTGATAAATATAAATATCTTGTAGCGAAAGTGATGCTGTCATTTTAATAGCCCCTCACACAACATGCAAAAGTAGATCATGGGGACTTATTTGGCCTTACTAGATAATCCGAATCTTAAGTATGCAATTAGAGTAGCTAGTGGAATATATTTTTTTATTTTAAATCTCATAATACAAAAATTGAAAATGCAATATTTTTATTTCATTTATCTCATTGAATGATGTAACACTGAATATGGAGTGACACTGTGACAGAGTCTACACAAATTTCTCTCGACGGAGAAGGGACGAGATAAGTGCGAGGCGAATCATGTCCAACTCATCCGCCAGATCAGGGCAGATTTTTTGCGAACTCCGCCTTCAGCTTTGAAACTTTTGTCAAAATTCTTTTTCCTTACTAAATTCTCCCACGATTGCGATCCCTGAATAGATTATACCGTATTCAAAAGGAATCAGCATGTCTGCTAAGCGAGATCAGCTATCGCAGGCCAACTAATAGCTCAAAACCTACCTTTTTCCAAGAACAATCAAGCATATGCTTGCTCCACTCGATCCTCATCTCTTCGACAAAAATGACAATAGTTCTTTCTCCTGTATTAAAAAATGTCCAGAGTTCTTTTCTACTCATCCTTTTCTGAAGTTTCTGCACATGGAAATAGAAAAAAAACATCAACAAGTCTCCCTTCGAAGCAGATCTCCCAATCCTAACCAACCAAGAGAATCCATGCATGAACGTCTCGTGGTGTCTGAAAGTAGCCAAATCAAAATTCCCAAGCAAAAGAAGGCGGAGAGCTAGCATCAGCTCGCCACAACCTTCTGTAAAGTTTTTTCTCAGGCCTGATTAAACAAACCATATCAAAGCAACGAGTGATATATTCATCTGCTATATAAAGTCTCCTTTTGATTTCGTGGATCCCGTCAGAATACAGAAGTTTCAGGGCATGAAGAGGTGCAGGGAGGGGAAGCACTTCCTCCCCAACCTCACCCACTTAGCAATAGCCTTGTTTGTTGGCCTCTTCCTGTCGGCTCCCCTGTGGCTTCCTCATGTGCGTCCTTGTCGAGTCCCCAAGTGCCTCTTCCTACTCTGCAACATCGTCATCGTCTTCTATCTCGCCGGCGAGTGGAAGCTCATGTGTTCTTCTCCGACGACTGATGTCTACGATGAGTACACGAAGGCGAGCAGTGAACGGCAAGCTGAGTGGGAAGACACGGAAAGCAGTACCACAGTGGGCATGAACTCTGTGCGAGAAGAGGAAGGCTTGGAAGAGGAAGAGGAGGAGAAAGGATGGTGCCAAATAGATAAGAAAGCAGAGGACTTCATTGCAAGGATTATTTGGCAGAGGAAGCTTGAAGAAAGGAGACTACTTTTATGTAGATACGGCTAATTAAACTACTGGAAACAAAGAATATTAGAACGGCATGGAAGACGTTGAATCATTGAAAAAAACTTGCATGTTAATTATTACTGGAGTTCCTTTCTTTTCTTTCCTTTTTATATTTCAGAACTGGAGGTTAATTTTAGCCGTAAGAACATAAGTGGAGTAAGATGAGCAGCTTGCATTCAGTGTTAGTTGTGTGATTTTGGAGGTTAAAAAGCAAGAACTGAAAAGTAAGCCGATTCTATTACCAGCCGCTAAATTAGTTCGCTAAAGAACACGGAGCACAGTTTGAGCTACAGAGCGTCATCCTCAATCACGCTTCGGTGACTCAGCTCCCGGTCGAATCCTCAACCACGCTTCGGTGACTCGAAGAAGTCAATGACCACCGTGAGATGATTGGTCGCGGGACAGCTGGCGGTCTTTCAATGCATTCGAAGAACGCGGTACGAAGAGAGAAGCACGATAGGTCGCGCGTTGCGGCTTCCTAAGTTGCTATGGCGCACGTTGGAAAGTTCGAATTTCACTCTCTATTTCAGGGAAAGTTCGATCCTTTCGCGGACTCTCTCTCTCTCTCATTCATTCTTAGCTGGCCAAATATCTCTTCTTCCCTTCTAATCTTTTGGCTGAAGGTAACGGTAGCATTGACATAGACGCATGATATCGACCTAATGATTAAGGCTTGATGAGGATTTAGATTTACTCCACTAAGTACCTAACACATGTTGATTCCGTCTTCAAGTTGAAAAGAGTAGACAACATTGGTAATATAACTAGAATGTTGATCGAGTTACTATAACTCAAAGGGAAAAAAAAATAATAATTTCAATTAGTCTCATTGATTATTTCTGAGATGATTGGACCCTCTTCATTTAGAGAAAAATTCCTGCAAATACACCGTAGTCGGAGATCGAACCGCGGGTGTCTAGGTGACAACCTGGATGTCCTACCACGACACCATGCCCCGAGGACTACTATAACCCAAAGGAGAGGATATGATGAGATGTTTTCTAGCTTGATCAAGTCATTAGAAGGTTTCTGGTCAATGTTCCTTACATATAGCGACCGGGTTGCCCTTGTTCTCGGTACCTCAATGCTCGAGACATGTCCTAAAAATATATAAGAAGTCGAATAAATAGTAGAATAATAAAGTGCATGGAGAATAAGCATGAAAAATATACCAGGAGGCACCCTCTAGTTAGGGGTAATCGTGGATCGGGTTGGTTCGGTTATTGAGATAAAAAACTATCCGATCCTACTAGATCAAATAATACAATATCAAGACCTACATCCGGTCCTATATCCGGCAGTTATTATGTAACAGATATCCGGCGGGTTGTCAGTTATTTGGATATCCGACCCTATATCTAATGAAATATAAAATATAAATATAAAATAACAAAAAAAATATTTTAAAATAATAATAGACATTATTCATTACACGTTATAGCGCCTAATCACTAGTAGCTGTTACAATGTGTAACAGCTTATCGGTAGTAACTACTACAACGTGTAGTAACTTATCGACAGATGACAGTAGGTGCTACAAGTAGGGGTGATCGCAGATCAGGTTGGTTCGGTTATTGGTATAAAAAATTATCCGACTCTACTAGATCGGATAATGCAATATCAGGACCCTACATCCGACCCTATATCATGCGGATTTTTTTCCGTTCGGTTCAGGTCGGCATAAGCGGGTTGTCGGTTTGACGGGTTGACTGCTCACCCCTACCTCTAACACCGATGAGTTGGTTGTGACGCTGATCGAGCCGTCATTGTTGGAGCAATCTCAATGGTCCGTGCGACCATGTGTTTTGGTATTTGGGCAAAGGGTTTAAGTTAGGTTCACCCTTGTATTTGATATGTGTATTTGAGTTGTGCATGTTTACAGGATACATATGTGACTCAGGTTGATGGCTTCGGGTCCGGTGAAGGATGGAGCATCCGAGGGATCGTGGACAAGGCAGCGAGGACAAGGGCCGAGGGAAGCGACTTCAAGGCATACGCGAAGGATGACATTGGGGACGAGCCGCGGGCTTGAATGCATCCGAGGGATGAGAGCCAAAGGAAGTAAGCTTGAAGGCAAGAGGTCAAGACTGCAAAGAAACGGCAAGTGAGTCATAAGGGTGAGGGTACGAGTGCACGAGAGATTGTACTCGGAGTAAAATCCTAGTTTTAGGTTTTGCTGTAGCAGTACTGTAGCGTTACTGTAGCAGTCGATTGCATGTTTTAGCAGTCGACTGGTGTAGTCGACCGCGCATTCGACTGGGTGCGAACAGAATTATTCTGTTCGTTCGGTCAGTGGGGATCAGTCGACTGCATGTTTTAGCAGTCGACTGCACCAGTCGCCTGCTACCTTTAGCAGTCGACTGGTATCGAGCCGTTGGGATGTAACGGTCGAATTTCCACAAAGGACAGTCGACTGCATGTTTTGGCAGTCGACTGGTAGGCGGGGTTTTCAACCCGCGACCTATATAACCAAGGCTTGGAAGCTTGGTTATCCCTGACGAAATTAGTGGTGGTAAACCCTAATTAGTAGTCTACTAGTCTCAAGAGTCTTGGTTGGTGTTGTGGTGAGGTTTCTCCACCCACAAGGAGCGACTTGAGATAGCCGGAGTTTGTCGGGGGCTAATCCACCGACGGATCGGGATCGTCCACCTCAAGGACACGCCGTGGAGTAGGAGCCCTAATCTCCGAACCACGTTAAACGAACGTGTTAGCTTGGTTTGATTTCTTTCTTGTTTTTAGTCTTTCTACTTATTCATATTAGTTTGTATTTCCGCTGCACAAACTAACAAGTGTAGAAAGTGAGTATTTGAGGGTGTCGTCTATCCAACCCCCCTTCAAGATTACCACCGATCTCCAACAAGTGGTATCAGAGCGAAGGTCGCACTTCACTGGACTAATCGTCGAGAAGAGCAAATACAAGAAGATGACCGGCTTGATTGTGTTAGGATGTATACTAAAAGCCTAGCTTTTGGTATAAACATTTATCTAGAAATAAAAATCACATTGGCCAAATGTCTACATTTATGATAAATGTAGTTGCTCAATTAATTTATATTGTAGATAACATGGTGTGTGGTGTCACACACAGAAGATCATGTTATCGGTTCCTTATAAATTATAAACAGTAACTCACGACCAAAATGGAAAGGAACAAACCATTAGAAGGTCGTAGTGTAATTAGGTATTAGTTTATCTTGACTATATAATTACACTAGTACACTCAGAGTGTATTGAGTAGGACCATTTGAGGTCGTTTCATTTATACTGACTTTATAAAGGAACAAAGACCTCGGTTATTATGGAAGTGTGTGCTCTTAATCCTAATATAATAACAAGCACATATATTTGATATTTATTTCTTTAATTTATCAATGGGTGAGATTTAGTTCGATGAATCAATAAGCCCGATAAGTTGGGAAATGATATCATTTATAGTGTGTGTTGTTGATTATAGAAGAAAACTGTGTCCTAGAGATACTAGGTTGATAATGTCCTCAAGAGGAGCTCATAAGGATTGTCATGTTAAACCCTGCAGGTGGACCTAGTCCGACATGACAATAAGGTTGAGTGATACTACTCTTGGACTTAGATATTAATTAAATGAGTTGTCAGTAACTCACTTAATTAGTGGACATTCGATATCTTAAACACAGGGAGACTAACACACTCATAATAAGAAGGAGCCCAAAAATGTAATTTGGGATTGGTGCGGTAATTCAATAATAGTTCTCTAGTGGAATGAATTATTATTGATAAAATTAAGTTGTGTGTTCGGGGCGAACACGGGATGCTTAATTTTATCGGGAGACCAAAACCAATTCCTCCTCTCGGTCCCTATCGTAGCCTCTTATTTATAGAGTACTATACCCACCTATACCCACCTTCTATACCCACCAATAGGGGGCCGACCAAGCTAGCTTAGGAACCAAGCTAGGACCGACCTAGGTATAATTGGGGTGGCCGGCCCTAGCTTGAACCCAAGCTAGTGGGGGCCGGCCAAATTAAATTAAAAAAGAATTTAATTTTAATTTTTATTATGTGGAAGAAATAATTTATTAAAGATAATTAAAATTAAAATATCTCTCTTGTAAAAGATTTACAAAAGATTAAAGAAAGAGATTAGATCTCTTTCATTATTTGTAGATTGGTGAGAAGATATTTTATTTTCTCTTTAAAATTATCCACATGTTGATAAAATTAAAATTATAGAAATTTCTTTTTATCAACCATGAAGAGATTTTTAAAGAGAAATTTTAATTTTTAAAATTTCCGGAAACAAATTAGGAAGTTTTAATTGTTGATTAAAACTTGTCTAATTTACCTCTTTTGGTGTGGCCGGCCATTAGAGATTAATTGGGGAAATTTTATTTTATTTTTCTCAATTAAATCATGTCAAGGGAATTAAGGAAATTTTATTGTAATTAAATTTCCTAATTTGCCTAGGCCAAGGAATATAAAAGAAGGGGTGATGGTGCCTTCATGAGACACAACATCTATTATTTCTCTCCCTCTTTTATTCCTTGGAGTGGCCGGTCATCCTCTTCCTCTCTCCCTCTTTGTGGTGGCCGAAACTCTCAAAGGCTTGGAGCTCTTGTGGCGGCCGGATACTATTTGGAGAAGAAGAAGAATAAGAAGGAGAGAAAGCTAGCATCTCTTGGAGCTTGGTTGGTGTTTTGTTCTTCATCCTTGGTTAAGCTTTTCGTGGCCGAACCTAGCTAGGAGGAGAAGAAGGTGGTTGGTGGTTTCTCATCTCGGAAGATCGTTGCCCACACAACGTCCGAGGTTAGAAGAGGAATACGGTAGAAGATCAAGAGGTCTTTCTAAAAGGTATAACTAGTAATTTTTCTTTCCGCATCATACTAGTTATTTTTGGAAATAATACCAAATACAAGAGGCTTACGATTCTAGAATTTCGAATATGTTTTTCGATGTTGTGTTCTTTTGTTTTTTTTTCCTTGTGATTTGATTGTTCTTTTCGGTTAACCTAAAGTTATTTTAGGAAATTAAATATTAGCTTTCTATAAAAGGTTTTGTCTAGTCGGTGGTGGTTGCTCCCATATCCAAGAAGGTCATGTGCCTCGCCACGTCAGTACTGGGAACCGATTATGGAAATTAATATTTAATGGAATTAATAACTTTAGGTGATTTGGGTCAAACGTGTTAAGTTCCGCAGGAGACCCAAGTCAAAACCTAAAAGAACGAATAGATTAAGTTTTGGATCAAACGTGTTAAGTTCCGTAGGCGATCCAAAATTTAATTTAAAAGAACACATGGTAGCTAGGAAAAGGTTCAGACCTTTGTACAAAATTTTTGTACAGTGGAACCTCTAGGTTTTCCGAGTAGCAACCAACAGATTGAACTTCCAAAGTTTGAAGGAGGAAGCCTTGGGGACATCACCTATTGGATGATGAAGATGGAGATCTTTTTCAACACGGATTGAGACACCATGATGGTGGTAAATGAACCGTTCGAAGTCCCGAAGGATAAGAAAGGGAAGAAACTCCGACCGCGATTATTGGACGGAAGAGCAAACCTCACGGTCAAAGGTAAATTCAAAGGTAATATCGATTTTAATTGATATTTTGTCTAATAACTTGATGAGTCGTGTAGGTGACTATGAGAACACCCACGATTTGTGGAGCAAGATAAAGAAGGTCCCATGGGAAGAACCTTTGTCTACACAAAAGGAGGAAAAATCCGAAGAAACGGATGAAGAAGCTCAAGTAGAGAAGAACCAATCGGATGTGGAGACCAATTCAACATCAAAAGAAGAAGAGGAAGTGAATTTGGTCACATTTGAGGAAAAGGATGAAGAAAGGTCATCCACAAGTGTGGATGAGGAAGATATAGCATCTACATCCTCAAAAGTTGAAGAAAAATCCAAGACAAGTGAAAAAGAAATCTTGGAAGAGGTCAACCTAGTGAGCACCTCCACCGAAGAAAAGTCAAAAGATCACATCGTGTGCTTCGGGTGCAATGAAAAGGGGCACTACAAAAGTAGATATCCTATGGGTAAGAAGAAGGTATCTCCTAAACTCAATTCAATTAATTTTGAATCTAATTTGAGTTGTAGGAAGAAGAAAGAGAAAAAGCACATAGTGTGCTTCACGTGTGATGAGCGGGGTCATTACCACACCAAATGCCCAAAGAAGAAAGAGATCAAAAAGTTGGCGCATTTGAAGAAGGAGGAAAAGAAGTGGAAGAAGAATAGAGGCTCATGTCAAGGAGGAGCTCCAAAGGTAAAAGGTAATGTAAATCCTAATTTAAATTTAAAGTCAAATTTAAATTCCTCCATTCATGCTAGGAAAAATAATGATTATCATCATGTAGCAATGAAAAATTTTGGATTTAGATATCATGATAGAAGTAGGGTAATTGTCGATCAAAACCCTAGGAAATATATGCATGAAAAATCTAGAAACAATAGACCTAGGGAGACCCAAGGTATTAATTAATCCCAAGAAGGGGAGACATACGCCTAGAAAAGTGGGTAGGTCTAGGAATGTCCATGGTGGACATGTTGATTCTAGGGTTAGGAACCTAGAAAGGGAAAATCAAGCTTTGAAGGCAAAGCTTGATAAGTTGGAGAAAACCTTAGAAAGATTCAATGTTGGATCTAAGGGTTTATGTATGGTGTTGGATAGCCAAAGACCCAACAATGATAGATCGGGCTTGGAATACCGATCTAGTCCCTCCAAGGCTAATGAGAGATCATATGCTAGGATGACAAATGATCATGGCAAGGGAGAGTCCTCCAAAGCTAAGGGAAAGTCTTATGCTAAGGTTGCATATGACTATAGCAAGGAGAAGCAAATAAATGGCCAGGGAAAGTCATTTAGAGGTAAGGAAAAATTAACCAAGGACAAAGTGTCCAAGGTTAAGAAAGTTAGGTTTGTAGGCCAAGTGTCACCAGAGGTGCACCGATGTGGCCTAGTCATTGTGGATGAGTCACCTAGGAAGGTGGCTAAGGTTAAGAGCTCTAGGGGAAGCTCAAAGAGTCAAGTTGGGACCCATGGCCAATGAATTTCAAGTGGATTTTACTTGGGAGTCTAGGTTGGGTCATGGAATGCGCCAAGTGGTTTGGAGATGGACTTGAGTCTCAAACCTAGGGAATTGACACACATGGGTTATGTTTCATGCTTAGAAATATAACATTGGGATCATATAACATGATAATTGATTTTGGATGTATAGATGTCATATAAACTAATGCTAGGGATATATTATGGGTTAGTATGGGCAAATATATCAAGAGAAAGTCAAAACTAGGACTTTAGGTCAAGGTTCAATTGAACTTTTTAGCTAGTTTTGTGTTTTGTGTCAATCTTAGGATTGGTGATAGATATTTTTTTATATATATTTTTCCCAAGTAGGCATTGATATAATAGATCTCTCCACAAAATTTGAGATTTTTTGGAGGTCTGTGGAATTTCTAGTGCATTTCTGAAGTTGACCAGAAAAGGTTGATTTTTTCATGAATAGTGTACCAGTCGACTGGTACAGTTACCAGTCGACTGGTAACACTGTTCATGAGCACAGAATGTCTCTGTTAGCTCGTTTTCATGAGGACAGTCGACTGGTACTTCTGGCAGTCGACTGATACCAGTCTGAAAGTGTTTTCAGCACTGGATTTTGACCGGGTCAGCTCTTATATGTGTATGAAACCCATGGGGGATTAATACATGAGTTTAGGGTCAATTTGGATGACAAGTTTTTAACAATTGGGATATTGTTGGAGAACTTTTTGGATGTTAGGCAAAGGGGGAGAAGTAAGGTTTAGTTGGGAAAACCTGAAAGTGCCTTTGCGTAGGGGGAGCCTTGGGATATGTTCTTAAAAAGTCCGTTGTAAAAATCCTAGCTCATTGGGGAGCGTAGGTGTAGGGGGAGCCTTGGGATAGGTTCAAATGCATGTTTCATTGTTTGTGATTCGGCGTTGTAAGTCCAAGTGTGTAGCCTTGACATCATAAGTCCATTCGGCGTTGTAAGTCCAAGTGTGTTGCCTTGACATCGTAAGTCCATTGTTTTTAGCATGTTTATTTGCTATTTGTTTTCCCTAACTTAAACATATTGTCAAACATCAAAAAGGGGGAGATTGTTGGAGCAATCCCAATGGTCTGTGCGACCATGTGTTTTGGTGTTTGGGCAAAGGGTTTAAGTTAGGTTCACCCTTGTATTTGATATGTGTATTTGAGTTGTGCATGTTTACAGGATACACATGTGACTCAGGTTGATGGCTTCGGGTCCGGTGAAGGATGGAGCATCCGAGGGACCGTGGACAAGGCAGCAAGGACAAGGGCCGAGGGAAACGACTTCGAGGCATACGCAAAGGATGACATTGGAGACGAGCCGCGAGCTTGAATGCATCCGAGGGACGAGAGTCAAAGGAAGTACGCTTGAAGGCAAGAGGTGAAGGCTGCAAAGAAGTGTCAAGTGAGTCATAAGGGTGAGGGTACGAGTGCACGAGAGATTGTACTCGGAGTAAAATCCTAGTTTTAGGGTTTTGCTGTAGTAGTACTGTAGCGTTACTGTAGCAGTCGATTGCATGTTTTAGCAGTCGACTGGTGCAGTCGACTGGGTGCGAACAGAATTGTTCTGTTCGTTCGGTCAGTGGGGATCAGTCGACTGCATGTTTTAGCAGTCGACTGCACCAGTCGACTGCTAGTTTTAGCAGTCGACTGGTATCAAGCCATTGGGATGTAACGGTCGAATTTTCACAAAGGGCAGTCGACTGCATGTTTTGGTAGTCGACTGGTAGGCGGGGTTTTCAACCCGCGGCCTATATAACCAAGGCTTGGAAGCTTGGTTATCCCTGACGAAATTAGTGGTAGTAAATCCTAATTAGTAGTCTACTAGTCTCAAGAGTCTTGGTTGGTGTTGTGGTGAAATTTCTCCACCCACAAGGAGCGACTTGAGATAGCCGGAGTTTGTCGGGGGATAATCCACCGACGGATCGGGATCGTCCACCTCAAGGACACGCCGTGGAGTAGGAGCCCTAATCTCCGAACCACGTTAAACGAACGTGTTAGCTTGGTTTGATTTCTTTTTTGTTTTTAGTCTTTCTACTTATTCATATTAGTTTGTATTTCCGCTGCACAAACTAACAAGTGTAGGAAGCGAGTATTTGGGGGTGCTGTCTATCCAACCCCCCTTCAAGCCGACCATCGATCTCCAACAGTCATGACCCAGAAGAATAAATGAATATAAGCCGGATGATGAGTTGAATCTGACGACACGGAGTCAGACGTCGACGTGACATGGATCTAGAAGGTGACACATAGACCAAAATATGACAGCGGCGTGCAGGCAGGATATGACAACGATACACAGGTTGAAACATATCCACAGGTCAAACGCCGCGAAGATCGAAACACCATATTAGGTCGAATGTCGGAACATAATATCAGCTTGAATGTCGGAACACAATATTGACTCGAAGGCCGGAACACAATAGTGAGATGTATGCCCGTGATGACTCAGAAGAGATTGGATCGCATCAAAAGCGCATGCCAACTCGAATCAGGGGATGGATTGACGCTGAAAGGGTGCAATAGTGCAAATTGAAGGGTGACAGTGTGTGTCAAGCGGCTTCGGCTACTGAAGTCAGCGTCGGAGGGTGGCAGTGGCCGCTGGTGGCAGGGTGGAGGCAGCAGTCGCTAATGGCGGCATGGAGGCGACAACCACTGGTGGCCACGATGCAGAGGCAACAACCACTGATGGCTGCGCGGAGAGGAGAAAGGGGGAGGAGGAGTCGGCAGCATCCGCGTGGAGAGAAAGAAGAGTAGGTTGCTCGCGATGGCGTTGCAGTGGAAAGGGAGAGACGACAATGTGTGTTTGGCGCTGATGGCGATGCGAGTCCGGAGGCATTGACTACGGAAGAAAATCCAAAGATCCCATCCTTTCCCTCATCGAAGCCTTCCCTCATTTACCAATCCCTATCAAAGTAAAATGATCAAAATATCCCTTTCGCCGCCTAACTCCTCTGGCCCCTCTAATACATCCGGAGCTTCTTGGCGAGGGAGCATAGGCTCTTCATCAGGTTTCTTTCTTTGTCGTCCCTAATCGGTCACATTGGATTGAAACTTCGCCGCGTACGTACGCTTGACACGAGGAAGTACCGGCGAGTGCTTCAGCTTGAAGGTTTTTTGCTTTGTATAAATCCCATTATTTTGATTTCTTACCAGTTTGATGCAAGTAAAAAACTGAAGTTGGTTTTGTTTTTGTTGGGAGACGACCCATGGTCTAAGTTTCATCAAGATGTCCTCATTTCCATTCGAACTTTTTTAAGTACCACCACAGTGTGTTAACTACCAGAGCAAATTAAACATATAAGTTTTTTTTTCCGAAGACCCGTGTTAAGGATTCCCTAAGAACTTAGAGACTCTTGACCTTACAGCAAAACAAATTATAATTAAAAAAAATGAAATAGCATATTTGAAATGAGAATTAATCTTTTTCAAAATAGTAGATTTCAATATATTTCCATTCGAAATAGCATATTAAATATTTTAAAAAGATATTTAAAATTATCTTTATTTTTAAACTATTATAGCAATTCCAACATCATAATTATTATCTAACTATAGTATTTACGATTTCATTTACAATTACAATTATATAGATATATAATTATGATTATATAGCTAACTGTTATAATATAATATTGATTGGTATTAATAAAAAAACATAATATGTGGTAGTAATTATGATTTGTAACAACAATAATATTATATTGACTTATTTTAGCCAAGAATCAATATTACAAGCTATATATAATATGATTATTTATTAGTATTATTAGAATGTAACTTGATATTCATAAATATTAATAAAAATAAAAAATAAAGTGCTCATATTCATAAAAGTAATAAGGTAGATCCGCTACTTTAACCATAATTATAAGTGCCGATCTTATGGATATAGAATGAGATAAATACAGGTGTACAAATATTAAATGGATGATAAAATAAACTCATGTCGTCAGTTCATAAGAATCGACCTATACCATTGCGCCGAGAGATGTCATATGCCAAAGTACTTTCATATAACTGTGAAATATAGTTGTTACAATATATGCACACATGATTTATTAATATTGATTCTAATTGAAATACTTATATTATAGTAGTTATAATTTATAATTAATTTTTTAATGGATATTAGATATTCAATTCTTTAATTTGAATTGATTAATCCTAAGATGATTCAAAGATTAATCCTATGATGGTCAGTTCAATTTTATGAAAATTTTTTATCGATGATTAAAATAAATAAGAAAACCTTATGAAAACTTATTTAGATAACATTTTTAGGCTCGCTTCTAACGAAAAATTTTCTACAGTACACAACTAAGATTTAAATTTTATATTTTTTTTATTATCCATTAGATAATATAATCATTGCACCCAAAAAAATTATAGTTATTACAACACCATTTATTTATGTTGATCTAAATTGAATGATTGATTTTATTTATAATAACAAAAGATGAAATTCTAACAACTTCACACCATCAAACTCACGATGAAGATAAATAAAAAAAAAACTACAATTAGCCTGCAAGGAGCTAGGGGATTTTAGGATTGATTTTATCTATGAATCTATAGCTAATAAAACAACATTAAAAATAAAGATAATTTCTGGAATGTTCTTTATACTAATAGAAAAACCCTTCGACGATTCCAATAAAAAAAATAAAAACAAGAGACCTTTCATTTTTATCCAAAGTCAAACGAGCATTGTATTAAAAATAAAATAAAATCATGAGACAAGAAACACCCCCATTTTTTATATATATTATCAAAAGTCTCTAAAATGACACTCGTAATTTTTTTATCATTTTACCCCCAAATTCGGTATACTTTTATATGTCCAACTATTATCCAAACGTTCAGTATGCATGCTTAAATAAATTCAAATAATAATTTTCTTCATGCTTAAATAAAGAGTTTTAATCAAAATTATTACATAAGATAAACAATTTAAAAATAAAAAATATCAAACATATATATAATAATAAATATGACATTTTACTAACGCATAAGTAAGTTTTCATATTACCTAAATCACGCTATCAATTTCATAATATTTAAATCACATATTTTTCTGAAATATATCTTTTTTTTATAAATCCATCACTTAATTTTGTTGAAATCGACTAATAAACTTAGAGAACTCTATTTTAAATCAAAAGTAATGGACTCTTACAAATTTTCTTAATATAATTATGCTCTTGGATCTAAATTTGATAGTGTAAATTGAGAACAATAATTAAATTGAGAGTATGTATCTAAATTTTTACTCTACCAATTCAAAAATTAACGGTTATCAATTTATGCTATACGAAAGGATATATATATTAAGAAGGTTTTGGAAGTATATTGATTTTGTTTGAAGCAATTTAGAGATCTTTTAGTGTATTAACCAAGTCTGAAATTGACTAATTGATTTACACCATTCAAAAATTTAAATGCTTGATATTTTTCGAACAATGAGAGTTCTAAGAGTCCATTATTAGTATTGTTTAGCAAATATCATTAGGTGATTAGGTCTTATAAATTTATGATAAATTTCATCTAATTTTTAGATGTTAAAAAAATCATTGCTCTTAATTTATACTATTGAATTTAAACATGAAGACATGACTAGATTAAAGCTGCTTTTAGAAGTATTTAAAGTGATTTAAAATTCTCTAAGTTCATTCGGATCAATTTCGGTCAATGGATTTACATCATTTAAAAATTTAATAGTTTGATAGAGTTCTAGGATCTCATTGATGGTGTTAGTCAGTAAATATCAATATCATAGACCTTAGCTTGTGATAAATTTTATCTAATTTTTGCATGTTTAAAAATTCACTATTCTTAATTTACATCGTTGAATTCAAATCTAACGGTATAAATGTATTAAGGAGGTTTCAGAAGTATATTAATTTTAATTTAAAATGATTCCTAATTTTTAAATCTATCAGCCAATTTCATATGGTACATCATTTGGGTATATGAAAATTGGATAAGTGATTTGGATAATATCAAATTGTATTTACGTGGTGTGGTCCAGTAAAATGTCATTTATATTTTATATAATTTTCTTTAAAATTAAACTTGAAAAAATAAATATGTTCAATATTTATCTTAATTGGGAGTTTCAATAAATTAATGTACAAATTATTTTTGTTATGACCGGAATGTTTTATTTCAATTTCGTACTTGTCATTTGCATACACTTCGAAACTTCAAATCACTCCACATGCATAATATCAAGATTTTTATTCAATTCGTTGCCTCCCAAAGTGACTTCCAAGATTAGTCCTAGTGGTCTACTATCATTAAATTTTCTATTTTTTAAACATCTTTCGGAGATAAAGAAATCTCTTACAACCTTACAATTTATTTTACAAACAAGACAAACAAATATCAGAGATAAAAACAAATACAATTAACAATTAAAGTACATTATTTCATGTAAATCTTACTTGGGCTCTTTATTATTATTTGGAATTGTCTTTTAAAATGCACTAAACCTTGGTATTCAAATTTTCGAGAATTGACAACTTCAAATCATCTCGAAACCTACCTTTATAGGAATATTATTCAGGTTAATTTTTGCTATCCGACGAGCAACACTTGTATTCAAAGGGTTGAATACTAAATTATTATAGTATTGCATACTAAACAACTATAGCTACGTTGTAAAAAATTTAGAAGTTTTTTTTTAATGAGAATTTATTTGACAAGTAGGAAACATGCTCTATAAATTAAAATATAAAAATTGAAAGTTCTTTTTCATTTTTATGAAAGAAGAAAGCTATGGAGAAATATATTTTGATTTTTAGCAAAATAGATTTTCACCATATCAAACAGAAAATGTTATGGATAGCGAGTAAATAATAATAAAAATAATTGGTACTAAAATTTAAATTTATCTTTAAATGGTTTTGCATAACTAATTTTCAAAATAGGCTTGACTTGGTTCAACTATTTCTTTCTAAAAAAAAATAAAAAATATTGGTATAATCAACCTTTTGATATTTGACCAGCAACATCAGTAACTCAAAGTTGACCAAGCTGATGAGAGAATCCAAGTAACTCAAAGTTGACTGGAGGTTCAAAAATAAATAAGTAAGAAGTCTAATCATATCAAATTTGACCTGATTAATCATACGTTGGATAGTTAAATAGAAGTTTTGACAGGTCAGACTTAATCTATACAAGCAAAGGGAAAATTGAATCAGGTCAAGATGATCGAACAACTAATAAAAACAAAATATAATGTTGACCGGATGACTGATAAAGAAAAATTTTAAAGATAAAGGAGTGATCGAATAATTAGCAATTCTTGATTAGCACATGATGCGCTGCACACTAGTAATAACTGCAATATCAATCTACTATAGGTCAGCAAACCATGCTTGCATGACCTTGCTCTAGATTGACATATTGCACATACATATTTAAAAACTTTAGGCTAAAGGTTGACCTTGGGTAGGTCGGCACAACGACACCTTTGAAGTTCTAGTTATAAGTAAACATAGTTAGTTAACTACATGTTTATTTGAGCTCGAATCTCTGAACTCACTACTCTATACCGAACTCTTTATCTCTCGCTACAATAGGCCATATATGTACGTGGACTGGGGTGACAGCATGTGCTTATTTTTGGAGCTGTAACTTGGATTCATTATTTATTCATTAATTCGTATCCTGTTGGCTTGATTAGGAAGTAGGATACACATTAATGGACAGGTAAATGCAAATAATCTATTTATTTATATTAAATTTTTCATTATTTTATTATTTTAACAATCGAAAACAAAATTGAATGGAAATTCAATAGATTTGAATTTAAATTTAAAATGATATTTCAGAGAAAAATAATTAGATTATTTACCTGTCGGAGTGGAGAAATTTTTTGAAACATTAATTTATATCTGTGAGATTAAGTTTGAAAGAATAATTTTGATTTTTGAAATAGCGATGATTATAGATGTATAGTCGTTGGATCATGAATTCCACTTGAAAAATAATTAATTTTTATTTTTGAAATCACCCGCTAAATGTTCATATTGAATCCGTGTTCCATTAAAATTAAATTAAATCAAATTAATCAAAAAATGAATTAATTAATTTTCAAACCAACTGAACTATCGAAATTTTTAATAAAAACTGAATAAATTAAACTGATAAAATATGATTATATCGGTTAATTAGGTCGAAATCCGAATTAACCAATTTTTTTTAATAATTTGAGATTTAATTAAAACGAAATTGATTTTTTTAATTACATCGGAGATTTATCAGTTCAATTTTTTTAATTTCAATTTATTCGGTTTAGCCGATAAAGAATTTTAAAACATAAATTGAAATGAATTAATTTAAAAAAAAATCAAATTTTGGGGAAAAAAATGAATTATCCAATTAATCTAACTGAATTTTTAAATTTAGTTGATTTATTTATTTTAATTGATTTTTTTGCTTGGTTACTGTTCTGACTTGAGTATCGGTATATCTGTGTCAAGGATTCCCTCCCTAGTTCTTACTCAAACGTTTTTTCTATGTGGCGAGCGCAGGTATGTCCATGTCGGCAAGGTCTTAGTCTCCTCGTAGTCAACGGCGAAGCCACCCCTGCTAGCTCATCATCTTCTTTGCCTTTAGACAGAATCATCTTATAAATATTTTACTTCATCAATCAATACAATATGTGAAGTTATTTATGATCAATTACTTCAATACTTTACGGAATCATTAAAGTAAAAGAATTTTTTTTACTTCGAAATAGGTTCAATTTTGAATCGGTTATGCAATTTTTAGAACGATAAAACCCTTCGCTATTTTTTTTTTTGATGAAACAAGAAATTTACGCTTTTATTTAAAGTTCATAACTTCATTAACTATCAGACTTATTACTTCGTTGAATATTATAAGTTTATTAACCAAATTCTACTTGTGATGCGAGAGATTTTTTCCCAATGATATATATCGGTGGAGGATTGACCCTATGCTTCATTGTAATAAACTATTATTCTCTAGTCAATTAGGCACCTTTTGAAGAAATAAAGATTAATTTTTCTCTTTCATCTTCATCTTCAAATTATTTTTTAATTTTAATTTTTTTATTCAAAAATACTTTTGTAATTTTAGGAGAATAATATTCTAAGTTCTTAGCCTTCATATTGAATCCCCTCTCATGGATCATGGAGTTGGCCGGTGTGGTGTCATGGCCATTGATTCGGCCAACAGAGGTAGAAGCCATCTGACTAGTAAGACTTTATGGATATATTATTATTTTTCTGGTTGTTGAGTCAACATCAAATAACACGGGCAAATAAATCGTCGAATTTAAAAAATTGATTTAGCTATTTCAATAATTTAATTTTTTGCAACAAAATTAATTATTTTTATTAATTTGGTTCATTTTCAGTTTTAAAATTTTTTATTCTATTAAATTGAATAAATCAAAATTAAAAAAATTGAATTGATAAATTTCCTATGGAATAAAAAAACAAGTTTTGATTTTGATTAAATCTCTAATTATTCTAAAAAAAAATTAGTTACTTTGGGTTTTTATGGAATTAACTAATATTTTATGGGTTCGGTTTATTTATTTTTTATTAAAAAAATTTGTTAGTTTGAAAAAAATCAGTTAATTCAATTTTTGATTAATACGGTTGAGTTCAATTTTAATTAGCTGGTGATTTTAAAAATGAAAATTTCTCGATACTATTAAGGTCCACATAATTATTTTTCAACTTGAATTCATATGACTTTACATCTATCATCATCCAGCTGATCATTTCAAAAATCAAAATTACTCTTTCACCAATGTAAATTACCGTTTTAAAAAAAATTAGAGATTTCAAAACTCCAATATGGAAATAATCTAATTATTTTTCTCCAAAATATCCTCTAGGTTGACCGCTTGATTGCCATCGCTGCCATAACAGAGAACTACCTGGCTTAGAGATGAATTAGACCTACCAATCTGACTCAACAAACGTGCATTAATCGACAGAGAACTACCAGCCTTAGAGACAAATCAAACCTAGCAAACCAACATCAAGACTATTGAGAGCGAAGAAAATGAAAAGTTAAGGTAAGTTTGGTGAGCGGTGAAAGGGAAGTGGGCACCGATATTTATTCCCATCTCCTCACATGAAGTGTGCTGGGTCATCTCATCCTCGGTTTGGTTTGCCTCTAGTGTAAGAAGAGGTCACTAGTGTCAGAAGTAGATCTCTTCAACATAATCACGCGGAGAGGGGGTCCTTCCACTCTTCAACAACATTAACTTCTGCATAATTCTTTGAAACTATGAATCTCGCACATGTATGATTAAAGATGAGTAAAAATTCAGTTAAATTAAATAAATCAACGAACCGACTAAATTTAAAAATTCATTTAGATTAATTGGATAATTCATTTTTCCCAAAAATTTGTTTTTTTTATTCAATTAATTCATTTCAATTTTGGTTTTAAAATTCGGCTAAACCAAATAAATTTAAATTAAAAATTTGAACCGATAAATCTCCCATGGAATAAAAAACATTAATTTTGGTTTTAATTAAATCTCTAATTTTTCTTAAAAATTTGGTTAATTTAATTTTTGACCGAATTAATCGATTTTTTATCGGTTTAGTTTATTCGATTTTTATTAAATTTTTTTGATAAGTTTAGTTAATTTTTTTAAAAATTTAATTAATTCAATTTTTGATTAATTCGATTCCATTTTAATTAAATATTCATCCCACTAAGCTGGTGATTTCAAAAATGAAAATTACTTTTTCAAAACTAGACCCACAGTAGTCCTTTCACTCCTGAATGATATTAACGCCCACATAATTATTATGCTTCAGGCGCTTGGAGATGGTTGCAGGATTAAGCAGGATGTTACTATTCTGGTGCCCGACGATATTATCAGTATCAAGTTGGGAGATATTGTTCGTACATATGCTCAACTTCTTGAAGGAGATGCTTTGAAGATTGATCAATCTGCCTTAACAAGAGAATATCTCCCAGTCACCAAGAATCCTGGAGATGAAGAATTCTCTAGTTCAACTTGCACGTAAATAGGGATAAGTATTCGGTTAATTTGATCCATAAATTAACTAAATTAATTAAAAATTGATTTAATATTAGCTAATCGAATCAAATCAAAATTTACTAAAACCAAATTAACCGAATCAAATTAAAAATCATTTATTTCGGTTAACACAGAATTAACCAAATTTACTTAAAAAATAATAAAAATAATTTATACAAAACTAATATCATATTAACTGAATTAACCGAATGTTCACCCCTATCGTAATGAGAGATTGAGGCTATTGTCATAGCCATTGGAGTTCACATCTTCTTTGACAAGGTTGCCAATCCGGTGGATAGCCCCAACCAAGTTGGGCACTTTCAAAAGATCCTTACAGACATTGTTAATTTATGCATTTGCATAATTGCAACTTACATGGTCGTCGAGAGCATTTTCATGTATCCAATTCAGCATAGAAGATATAGGGATGAGATCAACAATCTGTTGGTCCTCCTGATTGGAGGCATCCCAATTCTCATGTCTACTGTTCTTTCAGTGACTGTGCTTATTGGATCACATCGACTATCCCAACAAGGCGCTATCACTAAGAGAATGACCGTTATTGAGGAGATGGCCAACATGGATCTCTAACTCTTAACAAGTTGGGGGTTGTTAAGAACCTGATTGACGTATTTGTTGAGGGTGTGGATAAAGAGCATGTGATCCTGTTGACTATAAGAGCATCAAGGACGAATAACCAAGATGCTATTGAGGTCGCTGTGGTGGGGATGCTTGTAAACTCAAATGACTAGGGTGAGCATTCGGTTAATTTGATATTAATTTTGTATAAATTTTTTCTATTGTTTTTAAACAAATTCAGTTAATTTGGTGTTAACTGAAATAATCGATTTTTAATTTGATTAGATTAATTTGATTTTAGTAAAATTTCGACATGATTCGGTTAGCTAATATTAAATAAATTTTTGATTAATTCAGTTAATTTATGGACTAAATTAACCGAATGTTCACCCTACAAAGGCGGTATGTTTAATATGACGCTATTTCCAACTGCAGGATTATTATATGGTCACTTAATAATCAATCAATTTTTGTTTTTACATGCTAGAGATGATATTAGGGAATTGCATTTCCTCCCTTTCAACCCAGTTGACAAAAGAACTATTCTTACCTACAGAGATAAATCTGACAACTAGCATCGTGCAAGTAAAGGTGCACCAGAGCATGTAAAAGTTTTTCTTATTGCTATATTGTTATTAGCAGAGCATAATTTTGAGCCGCACCAGAGCATAATTTTCTACATTGTTATTATAACTTATTGGCAATTTAATTGATGGCGATAGATTTTGAGCCTTTGCAATTGCAAAGAAGTTGTCAAAAATAAAGTTCCAGCTGTAATTGACAAATATGCAGAACGTGGATTTCAATCTCTGGTTGTTGCACGACAGGTTTACTTTTTTGGGTCCTTAGCAGTCTAAATGGCCAGCAAGTGCATAATGCGTTCCTAATATCTATGTTAACTTTATTGTACAGGAAGTTCCAGAGAAGTCTAAAGAGAGTGTTTGAGGTCCATGACAATTTGTTGGTTTATTATCACTTTTCGATCCCCCTAGGCATGATAGTAAAATAACTATTAGAAGAGCTCTCAATCTTGGTGTCAATGTAAAGATGATCACTGGTAATTCAAACTTCTTTGTTGGTATCTGCTTTCCATCTAGTGAAGAATTTCTGATAACCAAATTTCTCAAATTCAGGTGATCAACTCACTATTGCAAAGGAGACTGGGAAGAGGCTTAGAATGGGGAAAAATATGTATCCATCATCTTCATTGCTTGGACAAAATAAAGATCGATCTGCATCACTGGTTGCACTCACTGTTGATGAACTGATAGAGAAGGTTGGTGGATTTGAAGGCGTATTTCCAGGTTATTGACAAACTTACACTCTGTGCTCAAGTGCTATAACTTGAGATGATATTGTTGCATTGAAGACTCATGGTTGGTTTTCCTGTGGAGCAAAACACAAGTATGAAATTGTCAAGAAGTTACAGGAGAGGAAGCATATATATATTGTGGTAAAAGGTGAAACGCTCGCCCTCAGCATCCCCGTCGTACACGACCCAAGGTCATCACGAAAACTGTATGGGTAAATTTTTTATAGTGACCGATACCACCGCCGAAACAACCCCTTATCATAAACCCTCGAAGGAATTTTTGGATGAACGGTACCACTTAATTGATAAGAGCCTGCGTAGGGGGTACTCGAACCTGACACCTCAGTCAAAGAGTACAACGTCATAACCAGAATACCCCTAGTTTGGTTGTAAGAAGAAGCATATATATTGTAGCAAAAGGTGAAACCCTCGCCCCCAGGGCCCCCATCGACTGAATCCACAGTCATTATGAGGGAGATAAATCGTAACATCCGAGTTAACATAAAGAAGAAGCATATATATGGAATGATAGGAGATGGAGTTAATGATGCCCCTGCTTTTAAGAAGGCTGATATTGATATTGTTGTTACTGATGCAATAGATGCTACTAGAAGTGCTTCTGATATTATTCTTATTGAACCCGGTCTAAGTGTCATCATTAGTGTTCTTACAATTAGAGCTATTTTTCAAAGAATGAAGAGTTATACTATTAGTTTTTTAATCTTAGTAATTTATACATCCGGTAATTTTTTTTTTTGTTTTTTTTGTCGTTGCCCTTAGTATTTTTTGTTCCATTTAAATACAGCTTTATATTGTCTCAATCACCATCCGTATAGTTATAAGTATCTTTTTGTTGCCCCACGGGGTTATCCGGAATGATTAGTGCGTAGAAGATTGTCTAATAAGATCGTGGGTTTAAATCACGGAGTAATCAGGGCTTAAATCCCTGGTCCCCATATCCCTCTTCCCACTGCGCACTAGCTTCTTCGGTTATCATGATTAACCTCCCTCGTGATGACCTTGGACAAGATACGACGAGGGCGCTGGGGCCTGAGTGCGAGCGTTATCATTTTTTTTTTGCCCAATAAGTATCTTTTTGTTTCTGCAAATTGCATGGTCTTGTTTGCCAAATTGTTATCGTTTCATTCTTTTATATTTCAGATTAGATTTATGCTTATTGCATTGATATGGAAGTTTGATTTCTCACCCTTCATGGTTTTAATCATTGTGATCTTAAATCATGGTAAGTTCATGAAATTACAAATTATACGGAGTCCTCATTTCTATTTTTTTTATGCAAACAACATCCATATGATCTACAGGTTTTTTGCGATCTACATCCAGTATGTCCATAAATTATATGGTCTATAAATTAATCAAATTAATTAAAAATCAATTTAATATTAATTAATCAATCAAAATTTTACTAAAATTAAATTAACCAAATCAAATTAAAAATCAGTTATCTCAGTTAACTAAATTTGTTTAAAAATAATAAATAAAATTTATATAAAATTAATATCAAATTAACCAAATACTCACCCACTACAAAAAAAAAAAAAAAAAAAACAGTATTACCGACGGAAATATCAGTTGGTTTTCCTCGGTACATGCCCATACCGATAGACTTTTGACGGAATAATTTCTGTCGGTAAAATATCCGACAACCCAAGATTACCGATTGACCACGTAATTCCATCGGTAATGTATACCGACGGAATTAAATTTTTGTCGGCATATTTACCGACAGATATTAAATTCCGTCGGTATAGTTGGTAAATAATTTCACCAAATGGAAGAAATCTCCCGACGGAACCTACTGTTCCGTTGGGAAATTACAAATATACCGACGGAAACAAAGTTTCCGTCAGTAATTACCAACGAAACTAGCTAGTTTTGTCGGTAATTACCGACGACACTAGCTAGTTCCGTCGGTAATCTATCGAAAATGTGGGTTCAATAATTTCCGATGGAACTCCGTTCCGTAGGTATTCTGACAAGAAATCAAAAAAAAATTCACAGGTTCATTTCGTTTACATGCTGTTCCCATATACATTTTCCAAATATATAAATAAACCATCACAATCGATGGTGATGCGGATGCAGCTTGGGGCGTAGGAGTGATTAGGGAGAAAGGGAGGGGCAGTTCGGTCATTTGCAAGATTAGGGCTTTGAGTTTATAAGATGCACTGTTCTTGGGGGAGAGGGGCTCGTTTTTTTTCTCCGCTGCCGAGCTCACATGCGGGGAAGGAGTCCCTTCTCTACGCCGGTGTCGCCCAAGAGCTTAGCCGTTGCCTTCGGTAACCACCGCTGATGCCTCCAGCGGTCGACGTCGCCTCCGGCAACCACCGTTGTTGCCTCCAATGGCCCGCGCCACCTCCGGCGGCCGCCGCCTCTACCTCCAGTGGCCCACGCCACCTTCGGCGGCCACCGCCTCTACCCAGCGGGTGGCGCTGCCTTCGGCGGCCACCGCCTCTCTCTCTCTAGCAGTCAGTGCCGCTTCCGGCAGTCATGGCAACTGCCTACCACTGCCTCTTCCCGCGTCTAGCATCATACAACGGCCGCCGCCGTCTCTCCCAACAGCTGCCACTACTTCTTATGGCCTTACAGGCGACTCTAGCGTACCCACAGGCGACTTCGATGACTCTACAGTCAGTGCCCACTGTTTGCTGCGTAGATTTGACCATTGTTGGATGTCGGCCATCGAGCCGTTCTATTTCGTTTCGTATCATTATCATGCTTGTGAGTTATTAGTATTATCCAGCCTGCGCGCCGTTGTCACATTCCGGCATGCGAGCCGAGTTCATATGCCGACCATGTCGCCGTCGTATTTCGATTGTGTGCCACCTTTAGATCCAGGCCGTATTTGGCTCCATGTCATCACCTCCGGACCTCCTCTTTGGCCGGCTCAGATGCATACACTATTCCGGGTCACAGCGACTTGATCAGCTTCACTACCAGTTCACCGATCCATCCGAGGGCACCCCTCCGGGGCCAAGGTACGTCACTGTACTTATTTTGCATTTAGTTAGTTGTTCTACTATTATTCGACCACTCATATATCCGTGGAATCCGCCTCGAGCATCAGGGTACCAAAGACCGGGACGACCCGGTCGCTGGCTGCAGGTAACGTTGATCGGAGGAGTTCGGATGGCTTGGTCAACACAGAAGACAACTCACCACCCGGGTCAGGAAGATGCGGTCAACATTCCAGACACGTCATTCCGGCATCCCCGTCTTCCCAGATTCCCGACAGGATCAAATTGGTGTCGTCTGTGGGAGCGCACCTGATCTAGAACGTGAAGATGGACGACACCGGAAAATTCTACCATCCTCATGACCTCGGTAGGTTTCGACGAATGTGTCATTCTCCTCACTCCACGGGTATTCGGGAGTCGAGGAACTGAGTTAGATCCTCTGCTGGTCGGAATGTCAGTTTTTGCGTTATCTTTTCTCTTTCAGTTATATATCTGCCCTAGTTCCTTGATCGAAGACCCCGTGTCGATCGACCGGGAGTATATTAGCCGAGTCACGGGCTCAATGTCGAAGACCCCATGTCGATCGGCCGGGTGTATATTATTCGAGTCATGGGCTCGATGTCGAAGACCCCGCGTCGATCGGCTGGGCATATATTAGCCGAGCCACGGGCTCGATGTCGAAGACCCCGTGCCGATCGCCCGACGTATATTATCCAAGCCATGAGCTCGATATCGAAGACTCCGTGCCGATCGGCCAGACGTATATTAGCCGAGCCACAGGCTCGATGTCAAAGACCCCGTGTCGATCGGTTGGGCATATATTATCCGAGCAACGGGCTCGATGTCGAAGACTCCACGCCGATCGACCGGGCGTATATTAGCCGAGCCACGAGCTCGATGTTGAAAACCCCGTGTCGATCGACCGGGCGTATATTATCCGAGCCACGGACTCAATGTCGAAGACCTCGCGCCGATCGACCGGGCGTATATTAGCCGAGCCACGGGATCGATGTCGAAGACCCCGTGCCGATCGTGTTAGTTAGAGCCCTAGAGCCAATCATATGATGATTGTTGTATGGATTTATTGTATCATATTCCTATGTATATAAAGGCATTTATTTTGGTTATTATACTTACTTGTATTGGTGCCAAATAACTAAGTATAATAGCGTCTTTGAGTAGAAGGTTCTTATCTATATCAATCGATTGGTTGAATCGATAGTGAGATGATATAGAGAACACTACTCTTAATCATTCATAGTCAAGTATTAACATTTAGGGACAATGTTAATGCGACGAGACTAGCATGTAGGTCAACTCGATGACTTGATCTCACAAGTCATGGATATAGAGATATCAAGTTAACACATGGGTATGCATTGGAGAATGTATACTGAATGACCCGCCATGAGAAAGTATCATGGATCGTTATATGAGTGTCATATACTTTCTCATGTGACTATTAGTATGACTATTAGTCCTTGGACCTGAAGTTACCATGGTTCCCTACATAAGGAGTTGCATACTTTGGCTTCGTCAAACGTCACCCGTAACTGGGTGGACTATAAAGGTGATTACTGGGTATGTAACAAATTATGTGGAGGGATGTGAGTGATGTAGATGAGATCTATATCTCCTATATAACGGGAGTGACATCGTTATTCTTGATAGAGTGAGACCACTAAGTGCATGACCATGCCCAAATGAGTCAATATGAAATATTGAGCTCATTTGATTATAGTGAGTCTACTTGGAGTTTAAGATTTAGATTGATCAGAGGATGACACCGTCTATGCCTCAAATTGATCAATCTAGATGTCAAAGATAGAAGGACATTGTCATATATTGTGAAGAGTCACAATTAGTAGTCGCAAAGGTGATGTTGGATCTCAACATTCTTATAACTTGGGTAGTAATGATGTGTTGCTAGATACCACTCATTGCTTATGCTTCTAAATGAGTTTAGGAGCATTGTCAACGTTACAAGAACCTATAGGGTCACACACAAAGGGCAATTAGATGGAGATTAGGTTCATTTGATGAACCAAGAGGATTAGGTTCATGTGATGAACCAAATTGGATTAAGAGTAATCCTAATTAAGCTAATTGAGTTGGACTCAATTTGGTTCATGTGTTAAATGAGTCTAATTAGATTTGGATTCATTGAGTCAATTTAATTCAATGGATATAGATTCATTAAATTAAATTGGTTTGAATTAAATGGTTAGATTTGATCAACCATGGAAGAGAAGATGTCAAGTTTGACTTGACTTGAAAAGGGAAGATTAAAGGTCAAATTTGACTTGACCATTTCCATCTCATTTGTGAGTTGGCATAAAGGTGGGCCAATGATGGTGTTCCACATCATCAAGGTTGGCTTATGTGTGTGCCACATCATGAGGGAGATCAAGAGTTGTGACTCTTGATATCCCATGGAGGTTTAAAACCCCTCCTTGAAGTGGCCGACCACTTAATTCATTGTGTGAGTTACATTTTGTTGGGTGTAACTTCATCTTCTTCCTCTCTTCTTGTTCTCCCTCTCCTCCACCTTGGCCGAAACCTCCTTGAGTGCTAGCACTCTTAAGAGGTTTTTCTCCACCTAATTGTTCGTCTGGATACACATAGAGGGATGTTCACTTGACACCCTTGAGATCCGACATCTTCTTGGACGAGCGGGATAAGCGAAGGGCTTCGTATCAAAGGTATAAATCTCTACCATGTAGATCTAGGTTAGAAAATATGTACACAAAATTTTTATCTTCGCATGGATCCGGTGGCATGAGACTTCGGGGTTTCCGCAACGCAAAAAGTGATTTTTACGGCTCGAAAGTCCCAGCAGATCGACCGGGCATATATTATCCGAGCCATGGGCTCGATGTCGAAGACCCCGTGCCGATCGGCCGGGCATATATTAGCCGAGCCACGGGCTCGATGTCGAAGACCCCGTGCCAATCGACCGGGCGTATATTATCCGAGCCACGAACTCGATGTCGAAGACCCCGTGCCGATCGGCCAGGTGTATATTATCCGAGCCACGAACTCGATGTCGAAGACCCTGTGCCGATCGACCGGGTGTATATTAGCCGAGCCACGGGCTCGATGTCGAAGACCCTGTGTCGATCGGCCGGGCGTATATTATCCGAGCCACGGGCTCGATGTCGAAGACCCCGTGCCGATCGGCCGGGTGTATATTATCTGAAATGTGAGCTCATTATCGAAGACCCCGTGCCGATTAGCCGGGTTTGAGTTATGCTTGAAGACTGTCGAGCGGCGATGTTAAACGCCAAAGCCGAACCGACGACTATAAATACCCGACTCGAAGACCGTCGAGCGGCGACGTTAAATGCCAGAGTCGAACCGACGACTATAATTACCCGGCTTAAAGACCGTCGAGCGGTGACGTTAAATACCAGAGCCGAACCGACGACTATAAATACCCGGCTCGAAGATCGTTGAGCGGCGACGTTAAACGCCAGAGCTGAACCGGCGGCTATAAATGCCCGGCTCGAAGACCGTCAAGCGACGACGTTAAACGACAGAGTCGAACCGGCGACTATAAATACCCGGTTTGAAGACCGTCGAGTGGCGACGTTAAACGCCAGAGTTGAACCGACGACTATAAATACCCGACTCGAAGACCGTCGAGCGGCGACGTTAAACCCCAGAGTTGAACCGACGACTATAAACACCCGGCTTGAAGACCGTCGAGCGGCGACGTTAAACCCCCGCCTTCACGGACCGGTCCGTTGGATATTCTTTCTCCCCTGTTCGGGGTCGAGCTTATCAGAGCATCTATCTCCCCCGTTCGGGGTCGAGCTTATTAGAGCATCTATCTCCCCCGTTCGGGGTCGAGCTTATCAGAGCATCTATCTCCAACATTCGGGGTCGAGCGTATTGGATCTCCTATCTCCCCCGTTTGGGGTCGAGCGGTCGTCGATGTTCGCGAATCATCACATTCGATTTCCTATTTTCCCTGGTTGGGATCAAGGCATCATTGATGGCTCGCACCAGCTTATCCGACCTGCTATCTCCCCTGTTCGGGGTCGAGCGTACTTCATTCCCCCCTCGGGGTCGAGCGACCTTCATTGGTTGTGGACCTACTTATCAGATCTCTCATTTCTCCTATTCAGAGTAGGGCGCTTCTCACTGGTCATAGACCAGCTTATAAGAGCATCTTATCTCCCCCATTCGGGGTCGGACTATCTCCGATGGTCGCAAACAAGAGTATCTCCACTGATTTCGCACCAGAATATCTCACGGGCGATGCGCTCGCTCGACTGGCAACTTTCGCTTCCATGCGCCTTCGACTCACGGGCTACACTCCAGTTCAGTTCACGTGTGATATGCCCGTTCAGCTTACGACTTTCGCTTCTGTGCATTTCCGATTCATGGGCTATACTCTCGTTCAGTTCGCAGGCGATGCGCCGGCTCGGCTCATGACTTTCATTTCAGTGAGCATGTGTTTTTGCGGGCTATGCTTCCGCTCCGTTTTCGAGCTCCACTTCCGCCCGACATTGCTTCGTCGCTCGCTCGGTATTCGCCTATGCACTCACTTGGCGTTCGGCCGAGAGCTTGCCTGGCAGCCACTCGGCACTATTTTTCGTCGCTCGGTCAACACTTTGGCAAACGCCTAATCCTACGCCTGATCGTCCACTTAGCCACATACTTGTTTTGCTCGACATCCTCGTGGTCATCAGTTTATGATCGCCCGGACGACATTCTCTGGGCTGCTCGTTCAGCACTCTCATAGTCATCCGATCGGTATTGCTTAGTCGTCCGCTCGGCCAGGATTTTATGATCTATTGGGTGATACTTTTTCGATAGCCCACTCGGCGTCACGCTTATCGCCCGACTGCTCGATTCGGCATCGGTCCGGTTGTCGATTTGGTATTATTTCTCGTAGTTCGCTCGACATTGCTACCATCTCTCGTGCGACGCTCTCTCGATTACTCGGTTCACATTTTTTTGGTTGCCTGATCGGCATCTTCTCAATCACGCGCTTGGTTCGATCGCCCGTCTTTCTACCTGATCAACATTTTCTCTGTTGCCTGGATCGCACTATTTCTCGTCACTCGCTCGATACTACTTGAGTCACTCGCTCGGCATCGCCATGGCTACTCATTCGACATGATAAGACGAGTCCAATGATCCGATTTCGCATTTGGTAGCGATTCTGTTTCGGGTTTAGTCTAGTTAGTTAGACTCGCGCCTCCTTCGACTAGACTTGAAGGGGAGGCTTGTGATGCGGATGCAGCTTGGGGCGTAGGAGTGATTAGGGAGAAAGGGAGGGCCAGTTCGGTCATTTGCAAGATTAGGGCTTTGAGTTTATAAAATGCACTGTTCATGGGGAAGAGGGGCTCATTTTTTTCTCCGCCGCCGAGCTCACACGCGGGGAAGGAGTCCCTTCTCTACACCGGCGTCGCCCAGGAGCTTAGCCGTCGCCTCCGGCAGCCACCGCTGATGCCTCCAGCGACCGGCGTCGCCTCCGGCAGCCACCGCTGCTGCCTCCAGTGGCTAGCGCCGCCTCCGGCGGCCACCGCCTCCGGCGGCCACCGCCTCCGGCGGCCACCGCCTCCGGCGGCCACCGCCTCTCTCTCTCTAGCGGTCAGTGTCGCTTCCGGCGGCCATGGCAACTGGCCACCGCCGCCTCTTCCAGCGTCTAGCGCCGTACAGCGGCCACCGCCGTCTCTCCCAGCAGTTGCCACCACTTCTTGTGGCCTTACAGGCGACTCTAGCGTACCCACATGTGACTCCGATGACTCTACAGCCGGTACCCATTGTTTGCTGTGCAGATCTGACCATTGTTGGATGTCGGCCATCGAGCCATTCTATTTCGTTTCGTATCCTTATCATGCTTATGAGTTATTAGTATTATCCGGTGATCCGGCGGTAAGAATGGGGGACCCATTTCCTGAAGGGTCTCAGCTTGAGGACCGATGAAGGGCTGACTAAGCGGTTAATGGCCACGTCGAGTAGCTGAGTAGGTCCGAGCGGAGCTAGAGATAACCCATCCAGGAGCTTGGGTTTCCGACGCCAAGGCAGGAGGATCGAAGGGCCGAGCGGGAGTCCGCTCGGCTGGAATTGAAGGGCCGAGCGGGTCGTCCGTTCGGCCAAGATAAGGGCGAGGGTACAAAGGTGGCCGAGCGGCCTATGCGCTCGGCTCGGGATATGGGATATCAGCAGAAGCATGTCTGATGATTAGGCCGTACACAAGATTGCACGATGGAGAATCTTGCCGTCACATCATGGAAAGGTTGATACAGTAGCAGTATGGCCTCATGGACGTCTTCCCGATGATCCATATCTCGGGCATGGCCCTTCCGAGACCCATACCGGCATGGTCAAAAGCGTGTGGTTGCTTTGATTGGCGCGCCAGCTTCTTTGAAAGGTCTATAAGGTCTCCATTTCTTCACCGAGGTACACGAGTCTTCTACTTAAAACCACTTCTTTGCTATTTCTCTCGACTTGAAGGCTGGAGGCCTCCGCCGGACACCCCTCCGGCCGGTTTTGTTGCGTGTCCGGAGCACTGAGGATCCAGAGAGCGCCACGCCCGCGCTCGTTGACCCCGGTTGGACAGATCAATTTGGCGCCGTCAGGAACGCACCTGCATTCGAACAGGAACAATGGACGAGGCTGGACGACAACACACGGTGACGCTTTCAACGGAAGAACTCGATGCTCTAGTCGAGATGAGGGTCACCAAACTTATGCAGCAAAAACAAAAAGCATCAACCGAACGGCCGGAGCAACAATCAACATCTGCGTCTGGTGGCCGAGCGGAAGCACCTCAAGCCACCGTCGCATTCCCTCGGGCCTTATTTCGCACCCCTGAAGCCGCACCAGCTCGAAGAGATAGAGGCTCTTCTTCAGACGAAATGCCAAAGAGGGAAAGCTCCCCGGGCGGACTCATCTCCCGAGCGGATCAATCGCCAATTCTCGGAGGCTATTCTACGAGACCCTTTACCCAAGCACTACGTGCCTCCGACGATCGGCGAGTACAATGGAACAACGGACTCGGATGATCATCTGGGTAAGTTTGATAACACAGCTACACTCCATCAATATACAGATGGAGTAAAGTGCCGCGTCTTCCTTACAACTCTCTCAGGATCGGCTCAACGGTGGTTTCGGAGGCTGCCGGACGGGTCCATCACTAGCTTCAAGGACTTCCGAACGGCCTTGCTCCACCACTTCGCTAGCAGTCGGCGTTATCAAAAGACAAGTGTCAGCTTGTTTGCCATCAAGCAAGAGTCAAGAGAATCGCTTCGAGCCTACATCCAGCGATTCAACCAAGTGGCGATGGATATCCCAACGGCCACATCGGAGACGATGATGAATGCCTTCACTCAGGGCCTTGTGGATGGGGACTTCTTCCGGTCGCTCATCCGAAAGCCGCCCCGAGATTATGATCATATGCTACATCGGGCCAACGAATACATAAACGTGGAAGAAGCACAAGCCGCCCGGAAAAAGGAAACTCACACCGAGCGGGCACCTATTCATGCCGAGCGGAAACAGCACGCCGCTCAGCAGCCACCTAGAGGACCGAGAGCTAAAGCAATCCGATCCCCACACGCCAGGTCGCACGTACAAGAAGTGGCTGCCGCTCGGCCCAAGCCAAAGAAGAGGTGGACCCCTATGTTCTGCTCCTTCCACTAGACGAATACGCACAACACGAAGGATTGTCGAAGTCTTCCCTTCGTGGCCAATCCCGTTCCCAGGAATGCCGAATGACGATCTCCTCCCATCGACAGGAGACAAAGGACCCATGAAGCTGACCGGACCCGCACCGAAAGACGACATCAACAGACACCCGATCGGCACCGATCTCCGAGACAGGAGAATCGCCGGGCGTCCAGAGAACGGTCACGACCGTTCGCTCGGGAAGAGGAAAACAGGAGCAATACTTCACGGGGCGAGACTAACGTTATTGCTGGCGGGCCGACCGGAGGAGACTCCAATCGAGCCAGAAAGGCGGGCGTCCGGCAGCTGCAGATCCACGCGGTCGGCTGTAGCCAAGAGCGGGCAAGTGGACCGGAAATCACTTTCGGGCCCGGAGACTTGGAAGGAGTAGACGACGCTCTGCTCATTAAAGCGGTAATAGCAAATTACACTATTCACCGAATATTTGTTGACACAGGGAGCTCGGTCAACATCATATTCAAGAAGGCGTTCGATCAGCTGCAAATTGAGCGAGCCGAGCTGCTGCCCATGACGACCCCGCTCTACGGGTTTACGGGCAACGAAGTGCAGCCGGTCGGACAAATACGGCTGGCTACCTCGCTGGGAGAGGAGCCGCTCAGGAGGACCAGGACAATAAATTTTGTGGTGGTCGACTCTCCCTCGTCCTACAACGTCATTTTGGGAAGACCGGCACTCGGCGAATTCCGAGCGGTCGTCTCAACCTTCCATCAGAAGATGAAGTTCCCCGTCGAAGACAAAGTGGGAGAAGTACGGGGAGATCAGTTAGCAGCTCGGCGATGCTATATCGAGATGGTCCGAGCAGAATCCAACTCTGCTCGGAAGGCACCCCGAATCGAGGTAAATGCCATCACTGAGAAGCCGCCCTCTTTAATTTATGAAGAAAAAGAGGAAGTACAGATTCACCCGACCCGATCGGAGGCTACAACTTTTATCGCCTCCGATCTGGAAGAGGAGAAGAAGAAGGAACTGATCCAATGCCTCCAACGAAATCATGATGTCTTCGTCTGGTCGACACATGAATTGCCTGGAATTTCGCCGAGCATAGCACAACATGAATTGCATGTCCGACCGGACGCTCGGCCGGTGAAGCAGAGAAAAAGGGATTTCAGTGCCGAGCAGAATGCCATCATCCGGGCGGAAGTAGAGAAACTTCTGGAGGCCGGCCACATACGAGAAGTGCAGTTCCCGAGCTGGCTGGCTAACGTAGTATTAGTCTCCAAGCCGGGCGGCAAGTGGAGAGTCTGCATCGACTTTCGGGACTTAAACAAAGCATGCCCCAAGGACTTCTATCCTCTGCCCCGGATAGATCAGCTGGTGGACTCTACGGCCGGCTGCGAATTAATTTGCATGCTTGACGCCTATCAAGGATATCATCAAGTGCCGCTCGCCAAGGAAGATCAAGAAAAAGTAAGCTTCGTAACGGCCGACGGCACATATTGCTACAATGTAATGCCGTTCAGATTGAAGAATGCCGGGGCCACCTATCAACGCTTGATGAACAAGGTGTTCAAGGAGCAGATCGGGCGTAATCTGGAAGTCTATGTGGACGACATTCTTATCAAATCCGTCCGAGCGGCCGATCTCTTCAAGGACATGGAAGAAACCTTCCGAACGCTTCGCAAATATGGAGTCAAGCTAAATCCCCAAAAGTGTCTCTTCGGAGCAAAAGGAGGGCGTTTGATAACCATGATTTTACTATACTATTCTCATTCATATAATCATGGTTTGATGTAGTTTTCATATATAGAACCCATATTTACATTACATTTTTATACATTGTATCAATTTTGGACTAAATTACAAATTATGTTATTATGGCTTAATTTGATGCTAATATTTGATTCTTATTTTGCAGCATCAAAAGGGTCATGGACCCGATCAGATCAGGCTGCATTTGGGCTCAAATCAAGGGCTAATCAAGTCGATCAAGCCTCGGAGCATTATAAGTCGTTCATCCAAGATTGAGCAGATTTGAGCCATCCGTTGAAGATATGGCCGATCCAACTTAATGGGGAGCAGATCTGAGCTATTTATGAAGATCCAGAAGTTTTGATCCAGATCTGAGTTCATCCAGCCATTGATCCAGCCGGATTAATCTGGAGCGTTCATTGAAGACTGGGAGGATCTGGACCATCCAGTGATGATCTGATCGATCCGACCTACAGGAGAGTAGATCCAGACCCTAGATCAACATCAGTACCTTCAGATCATATTTTGAATGACTTTTCACCGTTGATTTAGCCCGGAATCATCTCAGCCGTCCGATCAGATCCAGATCTGATTTAAATCTGAGAAGCTACAGTGCAGAAGACGGGCTCGGTTCGTGATTTTGCTACAGTGCCTTCATCTTCTTCTTCACCGCGACGCCGACGCTCCCATTCCTCGATCCAGATCCGTGAGCTAGATTTCTTCGACGACAACGATCATCAGCTGCTGGCGTTCATCTTCCGGTGATCAGAGAGTGTTGAGAGAGGTTTCTCGGACGCGACTCAGGTTCTGCTCACTGCCGCGATTCCGATTGTGGAGGTCTCCCAATCGGCGATCTTCGCATCCACCAGAGCTTAGAGGGAGGTCTCCTGAGAGCTACTGGACCTTTTCCGATCTTCATTACGCAGCAAAGCTGGGTCGATTTGGCCGATCGATCTGATTTGCGACTCAACAGAACTTGAGCTCTGTTTCTTCGGCCGATGAGGTTTCCAGATGGATGGAGCTTGAACGGAGGTTTCCGTGAGCTGTGAGTGCCCTATGGAAATAGCTAGAAGCTTGTTTGATTGTTGTTGAATGCTTATAGGGGTTCCGAGAGCATTTCTGCTTCACGGCAGATTGTGAGGAGTCTTTGCTACGGGATTTGAATTGAGGGATGTTTAGGGTTTTAGTTTTCTTCATTAGTTGTCTTTGAATTGTCCATGAATTTGCTCAAATCATCATATCTGATTCTATTCCTTGCTATCTTGTTTTGTTTGAATTTCAATTGCAATTCTATTCTTGATTTCTTGTTCGTAACTTTAATTTCTTTAGATTTCTGCAATTCAACCCCCATGCTTAGCTACTGACTTAGGTATTAATCTAGTTACTATTTTTGACATAGATAATTCACTTGTCACAAATTGTTGAGTGTTGTTCATTTAATTAGCAAACCTTAGTTCTATTCGATGGATTTGTTGTCACTGATTGAGCTTTTGAGTTTAATAGTTGAATTTTGTGGTGATTGTGATTATGCTTGAAAATGGAATGTTGAACTTGAGCTTGTGATTTGTTATCTCTGTCCAAGTTTAGTTATTTGAGCTTAAGAAATTGATGGAAATTGTGATTGTGAATTGGAGAGATGGTTATTAATTTATTTGATCCAATGATGCTTAATTGTTAACAACTTGAATTGAAAGAAGTTTAATCATGTTTTGATGAGGATAAATTATCTTTAATTCTGATCTTGAATGCATTAGATGAAGATAAATTGAATTGTAAGTCAAATGATGTACTTAATTGACCTTGTTGACGTAAGAATTTGATTGGAACCAATTTCAGAATGCACACACATATTAGTTATCCTTGGAAAAATACGACTTGGGACTCCTTACTACACGCATTTTCTTTAGCTTAAATGGGTTCCAATCTTTATTAATTTGGAGCGCCTTGTGACATGCAAAAAGGCTAACACCAGCGTTTCTTGGGGTACATAGTGACCGAGCGGGGAATCGAAGCCAATCCCAACAAAGTGAAAGCTCTGCAAGACATGCCGCCTCCAAGAAATACAAGGGAAGTGCAGCGGTTGACCGGTCGGATAACTGCTGAACCGCCGACCGGAGCCTTCCATTCTTCAAGATCCTGCGCAGGCTACTAAGTTTCAGTGGGATGAAGAATGTGACCGAGCATTTGAAGAATTGAAAACATATCTAAATTCCTTCACCGCATTTAAGCCGATCGGGGTGAGTCGCTTATATGTATCTCTGTCAATCGAATATGTCAGAGGCTCAAGACTTGTGAGGGCGAGCGACAAGAGCAACCGTATTTTCTAAGCCACATTTTAAAAGATGCTGAATCTCGTTACACCGCCCGAGAAGTTGGCCTTTGCTTTGGTTCTAGCCCGGCGCCTCGACCGTATTTCTTGGCTCACACCATCATTGTCCGGACAACACTCGGAAGAATCCTGTTGAATCGAAGCGTCCGGATGGCTCATCAAGTGGACGACTAATTGAGTGAATTTGACATCCAATATCAACCCCGCTCGCGATCAAAGCCCATCCTTGGCTGATTTTGTGACCAAGTGCAAAGCCGGAACCCGAAGCTATGTGGAGAATATATGTGGATGGGTCCTCGCTCGGAAGTGGGATTGGAATATTGCGCTCTCACCTCAAGAAGAGAAGATGCACCTATCCGTCCGTTTGGATTATAAAGCTACCAACAACGGCGAGTATGAGGCCCTCATAGCCGGATTGTAGGCGGCTCGGCATGTGGGTGCCGGTCGGGTGACCTCTATTCGGATTCATAGCCGCTCAACAACTTTCGGCACCTTTGAAATCAACAGTTCGGCTTAAACTTCACGTTGAGGCCTTTGAAAACTCAAAGCTACTTTCCAGAAGTTCTTATTCGAAGATCCCGAACGGAGAACCAGGCGGCCGACGAGTTAGCCAAACTCGCGAGTTCAATAACACCAGTTGCCATTCAGCCACCAATTGAAAAAGTACTGCTGGTGGCGCACGTCGATCGGATGCAAGGCCTCACGTTTCCAAGCAACTGGAGGACACCTCTTATAGAATTTCCCGTTCGGCACCACACCCTCCGATGAATATACACCCGGCTCCTCGGAAGAAGGGCCGGCCGGTTTACACTCATCGAAGATCGCCTTACAAGAAAGCTTTCACGCCCATCGAAAGTGTAAGCTCGGAGGACTCACCACATCCTCCGAAGTACATCAAGGATCATGCGAAGGTCATCCGGCGCTCATTGGTCAAGAAGATCCTCTTGGCCTGATACTTTTGGCCAACTTTACAAACAGACGCTTCGGACAAGATTCACCGCTTTCATGCCGGTATCACAACTTCTCCCACCGACCTACCAAGAAATGAAGGCGTAGCTTTCATGCCCGCTCGACCAATGGGGAATGGATATTGTCGGTCCGTTTCCGTGGCGTCCGGACGGAGGAAATTTTACTAGTGGCGGTCGACTATTTCTCCAAATGGGTGGAGGCCGAGCCTGGCAAAGATCACGAGCAGATGGTTAAAAATTCATCCGGCAACACATCATTTGTCGTTTCGGCATCCCTCGACTATTATCAACGGCAGCTCAGGAAAATGTTAGAGGATTGGTGCAAGAGCTACGACATCGAGCAACATTTCACATCCGTGGCCTATCCTCGAGCAACGGTCAAGCTGAAGTGGCCATCCGAATTCTGCGCGCTCGGCTCGACCACTTGGGAGGAAGTTGGCCGGATGAAGTGCCGAGCATTTTATGGGCCATCCGAACAACTCCTAAGGAAGGAACAGGCGTTACACCTTTTCATACGGCGGTGAAGCGGTCATTCCAGTTGAGGTCGGCGTTGCATCCGGGTCCAGAGTTATGATGAAGGCAACGCCGAGCGAGGAATATGGAGTCGGATTTGTCGACGAAGAGCGTGCTAAGGCATCCGTTCGGTGATGGCGCATCACAATCGGATGAAGCAAAACTACAACCGCGTCATCCTCGATCATTCCGTGTCGGCGACCTGTCTCGAAGAAAGTCAAGTTTGGCCGACGTCAAGCAAGCTTGAAGCTCGTGCGGTGTCCTTCAAAATCATCGAAAGCTCCGCCAGCGCCGATTATTTGGAGGATGAGGACGGTAGCTAGATAGGCCATGGAGCGCGAACCACCTCCAGCCTTACCGGGCGGGATGAAAGGTGTACCACTGTAAATCATCCTGTGTACTTTTTTCGACTAATATTGGAAATGCAGAAATGAAGAATCAAGAGAACAAATATAAGGCATTGGCAAGAAACGAAGGCCCCGCGCCGTTTAGCCGGAGGTAAATGGGTCGAGCCAAGCGCTCGAGGATCGAAGACCCAGTACCTTCCGGACGGAGATAAATTATCCGAGCCAAAATGCTCGAAGCAGACCCTGAGCCGTTCGGCCAGGAGTACGTTCTCCAAGCTGGGTAAAAGGGGCATATGGATTATCCGAGCCAAGCACCCGAATAGTGGAAGCCTCCCAGCCGATCAGATTCGCAAGCGAATGACCCGTGCTGTTCGGCCGGGCATAAATATTGTTCAAGCACGGGATATGAAGGCCAAGGTCGCTCGACCTGGTAAGGAGTTAGCCCCGAAGGCCGTCTAGCCCAGACGTTAAACCGTAGAGCCGCGCCGATCGGCTATAAACATCCGCGCCGACGAGCACCGTCGTTAAAGATCGAGAGCCGCGCCGATCGGCTATAAACATCCGCGCCGACGAGCACCGTCGTTAAAGATCGAGAGCCGCGCCGATCGGCTATAAACATCCGCGCCGACGAGCACCGTCGTTAAAGATCGAGAGCCACGCCGATCGGCTATAAACATCCGCGCCGTCTAGCCCAGACGTTAAACCGTAGAGCCGCGCCGACCGGCTATAAAAACCGAGCGGATAGCCGACGAGCACCGTCGTTAAAGATCGAGAGTAGCGCCGATCGGCTATAAACATCCGCGCCGACGAGCACCGTCGTTAAAGATCGAGAGCCGCGCCGATCGGCTATAAACATTCGTTCACAAGTACCAGATTGATTAATGCCGGTCGGCCGAAGGTTTGCCAATACTTCGCGTGCACTGAATGCAAACAGTATGGTTAAGCGCTAAGTGATTTTGAGGAAACGAGTCAATTGATTAACCCGATCGGTCGTTTCGTAGGAAACCCGGGGAGCCTAACAGATTATACGAATAAGCAGCAACGCATTAAAAAGGGGCAATGAAAGGAAAACAAGAAATATGCCGAACGGCACGCATAATAAAGTTTTGCATATGCCGAGCGGATGAAATACAAAAAGCACTTGAAAGAACTCGCCTCACTCCGGGTCTTCAAAATTAAAAAGACGTCCGGGATGTCATCAATCATGGCCGTGCCGGAGGGGAATATGCATTCCTGGAAGGTGGCCACCCTCTTGTGTACGCATGGTTACCCGACCGCCGCCGAAAGTAGAGAGACATTGTCACGAATTTCATACAACCGCTCCGCGGCTAAGCGACTCGGCTCTCCCTCCTTATACCTTTTAAGCACCGCTCGGGAAGCGGTCAAGGTATCTTGGACTGCCTTCAAGTCCATCTCTGCTTTGGTGCGTTCGGCCGAACGGACCTCCCGCTCGGCCTCTAGCTTTTTAGATTGCTGATCTAGGGCCCGGACTTCAACTTTCATTTTATCCAGATCAGAAATCGCCCGCCTCATCCGACCACTGGCTCGCTTCACGTCCCCGTCCCATTTCTTCACCAAGTCTTCGAGTCGGGCCACCTCTGCAGCCAGATCAGCAGCCTTCTTCTGTTCGGCCTCGAGGGTTTGTTTCTCCCGCTCGGCCGATGGACCCCCTGATACTTGGAGTTTTTCCAGGAGATCCTCCACTCGGCACCGGTAGGTGGCGATTTGCTCACCAGTAAGGAAATAATAAAATCAGAATCAAACAATAACATGGCACATGAAGAAAGATGAATTTACCTGGTGGCCTGCTGCATGTTGTTATCGCCGAGCTGCTTAAGAGCTCGCAAGCGGACGATCGAGGTTATTTCATGAACGGGGCTCAAGGCCGATCGGTGGACAATAAATATTCCTCCGATGGGAATCGGAGGGTAGTCTTGATGGAAGGGTGGCCGGTAGGCGCTTCTTCAATCGCGGCCGCCTGATGTGAGGACTCCCCTATGGTGGACGTCTCGCCCAACCGGCGTGGCGGCGAGTCCGGAAGGAGAGCCGGAATAATGTGTGTAGGCGAGGCTGGAGTCCCGATCCGTGATGGGCGGCGGTAGCGGTCACGCCGACGGGCCGTGGTTCCCTCTTGTGGCGGCGGAAGCTGGAGTCTCTTGACGCCGAACTTCCGATGGTGGATCCCGACTGGGGCGCCCACCTGGCGGGCCGAGGAACAGATCCGCCTCAACCTCTGCTGGGCGGATGGGCCTGCTTGGGTGGGCGACCCTCTCCCGCATCCGCCGGGGGGATGAGACCCCGCCGCGAGCTCTCTTGGTGGCCGCTCCATTTCTGAGCTTTCAACTTCGATGATGAGCCTTGGAGCGCCACATGACTTCATGCAGTAGAAGAAATTAAAATCAATTAGACAAAAAGACTAAGAGAGTAAAGAATCCTTACTCATGCGGAAGGGAGATTTGCCCAAGACAATCCAAAATATACAACACCCCTTGAGAAGCAATGGTCAATCTTGTATCGCCGACCGACAACCACGCAGATGAAGATATCTGGTTGCTTCGATTTGCCGAGATCCTACTGGGCCGCACGCGGTTTGCCATTTGTTTAAATCGGCCGCTCGAGAAGTCGGATGAAGAAAAATTCTTTCCAGGTTTGTTGGAGGTGGCATATTGTCAAAAAATTTAAAGCCTATTCTACTTTGGAAAATAAAAGTCCCCAGCTCGGATTGTTTAGGGTAGAAAAGAAGTGGAATATTTTGGGGTCAAGAGGGATACTGTGCGGCTTAAAGAGGACGACCACCCTGCTCAGAATCTAAAGGAATTCGGCACAAGTTGGCCGAGCGGGATGCGGAAATAGTTACAAACCTCCAAAATGAAGGGATGGGTAGGAAATCTAAGGCCGCCCGGGAATTGGTCTAATAAGAAACAAACGGTTCCGATCGGCGGGTCATGAGGCCGGTCGGACAGGTCGGCTATGGAATCCCATACGTCCGAACAAGGCGCCGAGCGCCCTCCTCATCAAATCGGCTCTCCATAGTCAGGTACCAAGGGCCATGAACTCCAACAGCGGGTTCAGAGGAGCTTGCCATCTCGAAGGAGCAAAAAGACAGCGAGAAATCGAAGGAATGGGAACAAAGGAGGCAGAACAAGTTGGGAAGGCCTTGTAAGGGAAGGGAGAAGCTTACTGAGGGAAGGTAGATAGAAAGGATCACCAAAGAGCCGAAGACCACCAAGAGGCGAGAGCTGGGACGGCCGGAATGATGCAGCAGCAGCGGGCACCTTCGACGGAGAATACGCGATGAAACAGAGAATGCGGCGTAAAAGGCGAAGACGAGGGCTTTATACGAACGAGGCTGGTCGGCCTCGTCCGTCGGATGCAGGTCACGGAAGACGAAGTCATCATCTAGCCGTCCGTTTCAAAATGACCAGCGTCCCATCGTACGGATCATCACCGCCACGCGAGAAGAGCCACGTGGCGCTCTGTCGCCAGGCACAATTAATGCGCCCATACCGCGCATGCTTCGACTTAATGGAGAGGATTTGCGTGATTTTCGAGAAGATCTAGACAAGCAAACATCCATGTTGAGCGACAAGACAACCGAAATGAAGAGCCTAACGGCTGAATTTGACAGAAGAGCCGAACGGCCCCAGGGATATTATAAGCTACGGAAAGGCGGCGACCGCCCGCTCGGACACATATAGTCTAGTCAGTCGGACTCACTACCTCCTTCGACTAGACTTGAAGGGAAGGCAAGTGATCCGGCGGTAAGAATGGGGGACCCATTTCCTGAAGGGTCTCAACTTGAGGACCGATGAAGGGCTGACTAAGCGGTTAATGGCCACGTCGAGTAGCTGAGTAGGTCCGAGCGGAGCTAGAGATAACCCATCCAGGAGCTTGGGTTTCCGACGCCAAGGCAGGAGGATCGAAGGGCCGAGCGGGAGTCCGCTCCGGCTGAGCCGAGCGGGTCGTCCGCTCGCCAAGATAAGGCGAGTGGCGGCGGCCTATCTGGCTCGGCTCGGGATATGGGATATCGGCAGCATGTCGATGATTAGGCCGTATACAAGATTGCACGATGGAGGATCTTGCCGTCACATCATGGAAAGGTTGATACAAGAGTATGGCCTCATGGACGTCTTCCCGATGCATCCATATCCGGGCATGGCCTTCCGAGCACCCATACAGGCATGCTCAAAAGGCGGTGGTTGCTTTGATTGGCGCGCCAGTTTCGAAGGTCTATAAGTCTCCGTTTCTTCACCGAGGTACAAGTCTTCTACTTAAAAGCCACTTCTTTGCTATTTCCTCGCCGACTGAGCGTCGGAGGCCGCCGGGACACCCTCCGGCTCGGTTTTGTTCAGTGTGTCCCGAGCACTTGAGGATCCATGAGAGCGCCACGTCCCTCATCGTTGACCGGTTCGGACAGATCAATTTGCGCCGTCTGTGGGAACGCACTGACCAACAGAACAATGGACGAGGCGGACGACACAACGGTGACGCTTTCAACGAAGAACTCGATGCTCTAGTCGAGATGAGGGCCACCAAACTTATGGAGCAAAAAAAAAGTATCAGCCGAACTGCAGAGCAACAAGCAACATCTGCTCGTACGAGCGGAAGCACCTCGCCACCGTCGCATTCCCTCGGGCCTTATTTTCGCACCCAAGCCGCACCGAAGAGATAGAGGCTCTTCTTGCACGAAATGCCAGGATGACGAAAAGGAAAGCTCCTAGGCGGACTCATCTCCCAGCGGATCAATCGCCAATTCTCTGAGGCTATTCACGAGACCCTTTACCCAAGCACTACGTGCCTCCGACGATCAAGTACAATGGAACAACGGACCCGGATGATCATCCTGTAAGTTTGATAACACAGACTCACTCCATCAATATACGATGGAGTAAAGTGCCGCGTCTTCCCACAACCTCTCGGGATCGGCTCAACGGTGGTTTCGGAGGCTGACGGGTCCATCACTAGCTTCAAGGACTTCCGAACGGCCTTGCTCCACCACTTCGCTAGCGCCAGGCATCAAAGACAAGTGTCACTTGTTTGCCATCGCAAGAGTCAAGAGAATCGCTTGAGCCTACATCCGGCGATTCAACCAAGTGGCGATGGATATCCCAACGGCCACATCGGCGATGATGAATGCCTTCACTCGTGGCCTTGTGGATGGGGACTTCTTCCGGTCGCTCATCCAAAGCCGCCCGAGATTATGATCATATGCTACCCATCGCCAACGAATACATAAACGTGGAAGAAGCACTGCCGCCCGGAAAAAGGAAACTCACACCGAGCGGGCACCTATTCATGCCGAAGGAAACGACGCCCGCCAGCCCACCTAGAGGACCGAGTGAAGCAATCCGATCCCTCACTGTGTCGCACGCAAGAAGCAGCCGCCACCGACCCAAGCCAAGAGGCCTGTCAAGGTGATCTCAACCGGGGACCATCGCCGATTAGCAAGAACTATGTATACCTCTCCGAGGGAGGCAAACGGCCCGACTAAATTCGAGCCGCTCACCACTCGAGAGGCACGGCTTTACCGTGATGAGGAGGGAAGGTCGCCCAAATGCCCGATACGATGTAGTTCTAGAAGGCCGATGGCGACTGTGAGCCGGCCCTCGAGAGCCATGGGTCGGAGTACTCGAGGAAACCGCCCGACAACATCGAACATCCGCGCCCGCCGGGCGGCTCATCAAGTGGAGCAGAGGCGCACGCAGAGTCCCTTGGCCGGCCCGAGTGACTAGCGAACATCGCCTCACGAGCGCCTCCACCCTGGTTTGGGTAGGAGGTTCTGTCGCTCACGCCTCCGTGGAGGTAGTAGCCACGGGCTCAGGGCATTCAGTCCTCACTTGCTCGCCACTGGACTGCCTAGGCCAAGGCCCCGCCGGCGACCTCTTTGTTCGCCACCACCAATCTGAGGCTTAATTGAGCTCACCGCCTCGCTACACATGACTTCAGCATGTACAAAAAATAAATCATTAGAACAAAACAAACGGAAGATAAGGAACTTACCATACTGCAGGCGATCGGCCAGCAGAGGACAAATATGTGCATTACTCCTAAGGAACAATTGTCATGATAACTCACCAACCACTGCTCTACCGCATGAAGGTAGGCCGCCGCTTTAATTTTAAGCTCACGGCACGCAAGATCGTTCGCCACTTATAAGTTGGTCTGAAAACGTATATAGAAAAAGTGCTCCTTCCAATGTTTGTTGGAGCTCGGCATGCCATCGAAGAGGACGAAACCTATCCTAGATTGAAAAACAAAAGTTCCCCACTCGGCCTGCTTGGGATAGTAAAAGTAGTGGAAGATTTTTGGGTCTAAGGGGATGCCGTTCAGTTTGAACAAAACTATTACTCCGCTCAGCAGCCTGATAGAGTGTTGGAGTGTATACTGAAAGCCTAAGCTTTGTAAACATTTATTATGAATAAAGAATCACATTTGGTCTAATTGTCTACATTTGTTTGTAGTTGTTCATTTAATTTATATTGTAGATAACATAGTATGTGGTGTCACATACAGAAGATGATGTTATCAGTACCTTATAAATTATAAACAGTAGCTCACGACCAAAATGGAAAAGGAACAAACCATTAGAAAGTCGTAGTGTAATTAGATATTAGTTTATCTTGACTATATAATTACACTAGTACACTCAGAGTGTATTGAGTAGGACCATTTGAGGTCGTTTCTTTTATACTGACTTTATAAAGGAACAAGGACCTCAGTTATTATGGAAGTGTGTGCTCTTAATCCTAATATAATAACAAGCACATATATTTGATATTTATTTCTTTAATTTATCAATGGGTGAGATTTAGTTCGTTGAATCAATAAACCCGATAAGTTGGGAAATGGTATCACTTATACTGTGTGTTGTTGATTATAGAAGGAAACTGTGTCCTAGAGATACTAGGTTGATAATGTCCTCAAGAGGAGCTTCATAAAGATTGTCATGTTAAACCCTGCAGGACTTAGTCCGACATGACAATAAGGTTGAGTGGTACTACTCTGGACTTAGATATTAATTAAATGAGTTGTCAAGAACTCACTTAATTAGTGACATTCATATCTTAAACACAGGAGACTAACACACTCATAATAAGAAGGAGCCCAAAATGTAATTTGGGATTGTGCGGTAGTTCAATGATAGTTCTCTAGTGGAATGATTATCATTGATAAAATTAAGTTGTGTCGGGCGAACACGGATGCTTAATTTTATCAGAGACCAAAACCAACTCCTCCTCTCGGTCCCTATCAGCCTCTTATTTATAGAGTTCTATACCCACCTATACCTACCTTCTAAACCCACTCAATAGGGGCCAGCTAGCTTGGGAAAAGCTAGGCCTGCCTAGGTATATTGGTGGTCCCTAGCTTGAACCCAAGCTTGGGGGCCGGCCAAATTAGATTTAAAAGGGATTTTAATTTTAATTTTTATTATGTGAAGAAATAATTTATTAAAGAGAATTAAATTAAAATATCTCTCTTGAAAAGATCTACAAAGATTAAAGAAAGAGATTAGATCTCTTTCCTTATTTGTAGATTGAGAGATGTTTTATTTTCTCTTTAAAATTATTCACATGTTGATAAATTAAAATTATAGAAATTTCTTTATCAACCATGAAGAGATTTTAAAGAGAAATTTTATTTTTAAAATTTTGAAAATTAGGAAGTTTTAATTGTTGATTAAAACTTGTCCAATTTGTTCTCCAACGATGGCCGGCCATTAGAGTTTATTTGGGAAATTTTATTTTATTTTCTCAAATAAATCATGTCAAGGAAATTAAGGAAATTTTATTGTAAATAAATTTCCTAATTTGCCTAAGCCAAGGAATATAAAAGAAGGGGTAGGGTGCCTTCATGAGACACAACATCTATTATTTCTCTCCCTCTTTTGGTGTGGCCTGCCAACCTCTCCCTCTCTTCTTCTTGTGGTGGCCGAACCCTACTCTTCCCTTGGAGCTCTTGTGGTGGCCGGATACTACTCGGAGAAGAAGAAGAAGAAGGAGAGAAAGCTAGCATCTCTTGGAGCTTGGTTAGTATTTTGATTTTCTTCCTTGGTGAAGCTTTTTCCGAACCTAGCTAGGAGGAGAAGAAGGTGATTGGTGGTTTCTCGTCTCGAAAGATCGTTGCCCACACAACGTCCGAGGTTAGAAGAGGAATACGGTAGAAGATCAAGAGGTTTTTCTACAAGGTATAACTAGTAATTTTATTTCCGCATCATGCTAGTTATTTATGAAATAATACCAAATACAAGAGGCTTACGCTCTAGTATTTCAATATGTTTTCATGTTGTGTTCTTTTTGTTTTTCTTTCCTTAGGATTTGATTGTTCTCTTTGGTTAACCTAAAGTTATTTTAGGAAATTAAATATTTCTATTAAAGGTTTTGTCTAGTCGGTGGTGGTTGCTCCCATATCCAAGAAGGTCATGTGCCTCGCCACACAAGATCGGGAACCTTTATGGAAATTAATATTTAATGGAATTAATAACTTAAGGAGACTTGGGTCGAACGTGTTAAGTTCCGCAGGAGATCCAAGTCAAAACCTAAAAGAACAAATAGATTAAGTTTTGGATTAAACGTGTTAAGTTCCGCAGGCGATCCAAAATTTAATTTAAAAGAACACATGGTAGCTAGGAAAAGGTTCAGACCTTTGTACAAAATTTTTGTACAGTGGAACCTATAGGTTTTCCGAGTAGCAACCAACATAGAGTTGGGAACTACCTGGCCGAGCGGAATGCGGAAGTAATTACAGACTTGCAAGAAAAATTCATGGGGTGGGAAGCGTAGTCCGGCCAGGAATTGGTCTCGGAAAAAAAGAACTGTGCCGATCGGCGGTTCATGAGGCCGATCGGCTGGTGTGGCTAATACTATTTGGTGGTCGGAAGGAATGTCGTAAGTCCGAGCGAGACGCAACGCGTCCTCCTCATCAAAATGACTTTCCATGGTCGAATACCAAAGACCCGGAGCACCGCCGATTGACTGCGAAGTACTAGTCATGATCAAAAGACAGGAATGCGGGACAAGAGGGAAAGGTTCAAGCAATGAATGGAGGAAAACCGACTGAAGGAAACGATTAACAGCAAGAAGAAAACGTTGGGAACGAGAAAGAGGGTCTTACGAGCAAGAAAGATGATCGACAGGGGCCTGGGGTTGCCGAAGAGTTGAGGGGCAAGGTCGCCGGAGAAAAAAACGGGCAGAGGAGCGCCGGAGGAGGAGGAAGCAACAATGCGGCGGAAGGGAGCAACCTCCACCGTCCGATCCAGGTCGTTGATAACGAGGTCATCATCCAGTCGTTCATTTCAAATGGCGGTTGTCCCATCGGAAGTGACGCCACCGCCATACGCTGACAAATGCACGATCGCCACGTGTCAGCAGGATATTGACCGCATTTAATGAGCTCCCCTTACCATGCACAGCGCACATGATGGGTAGTAGGGGAGAGCATCGGACATGGATTCCAAGAAAACACAAGGCATGGGCAAGATACCGCTGAACGGATGAGCATCCTTATGCCTGGCCGAGCGTCCCAATGCTCGGACCGATCAAGTCACGGACGGACTTCGCCTCCTCGACTAGACTCGAGGGAAGGCAAGTGATCCGTGGTAAGAGCCCGGACCCCTAACGAGGGGTCAACGCCACGGAGGTCAGGCTGTGGTCCGTCGAAAGAGGTGAGCCGACCGACGATGAAAAAAGGGAGCCGATAGGCCGCCTGCACGCCTGATAGTGAAAGACGCTCGACAGGGTCTGGTTTCACGCCAATGAAATAGTAAATAATGACCGAGCGGAAGGCCTAAGAGAAGGCATACATGGCGCCCGCACGCCAGGAATTAAAGTTGTCCGGACGACGCTCACCGTCCGGACGGACATCCCCACGGTGGATGAAGGATAGAACATCTTCCGATAGCCGCCAAGTCTCACGGCTAGGCCATACTCTAAGTCCGACAACAAGGTGTTCTGTCCCATCGAAGACGTGATTGGAGTCAGATGGTGTCGTGTAAGCTCTCTCCGATGTACATACCGAGGTATGGGTCATGACACGTATGCGCCTGGACGGTATTAGTTCTTTCACCGCCTATATAAAGAGCTCTTACTACAGGAGGCAGACTCTACAAGCTTTGAGCCACCTTGCTGTCCGCCACTGACTTGAGCGCCGGAGGGTCGCCACCGAACCCCTTCCTGCCCGACTGCAAGCAGTGTTCGCGGAGATTCGCGCGACTAGACGGAGGCCTACACCCTCGACTAGGAGTGCGCCACGTGCCCAGCGTCCTTTGGTTCGGCGATTCAGACAGGATCATAAGGCTTGGTCATATTAACTTAAGTAGGATTCAGAGGCTAATAGCCGATGGACTTTTGGGTTCATTAGAGTTGGAAAATTTTTCAACTTGTGAATCTTGCTTGGAAGGTAAAATAACCAAGAGGTCATTCAAGGCCAAGGGGTATAGAGCCAAAGAAGTGTTGGAATTGGTTCATTCTGATTTGTGTGGTCCTATGTCTGTCCAGGCAAGAGGTGGTTTTGAATATTTTGTCTCTTTTATAGATGATTATTCAAGATACGGATATATTTACCTAATGCGCCGCAAGTCTGAGTGCTTTGATAAGTTCAAAGAATACAAGGCTGATGTGGAGAAACGATTAGGTAAAAGTATCAAGACACTACGATCTGATCGTGGTGGCAAATACCTCTTTAGAGAGTTTAGGAATTACTTATCGAGACCGATTCAATCCCAATTGTCTCGCACTGAACACCCCAAACATAATGGTGTAGCGTAATCGAGGAATAGGACTCTTATAGAGATGGTTAGATCGATGATGAGTTATTCTAATTACCAAATTCATTTTGGGGATATGCTCAGGAAACAAGCAAGGTATGTTCGAACTTAGTACCTTCTAAATCAGTTTCTTCTACTCCCATAGAATTGTGGAATGGGCGAAACCCGCCTAAGACATATTCGATTTGGGGTAGTCCAAGACATGTGCCGAAACCAGATGTTGATAAGTTAGAATCCCGCATGAAGTTCGTGTGTTTGTAGGATATCCCAAAGGAACGAAAGGTGGTTTATTTTATAGTCCTAAAGACCAAGGTCATTGTTAGCACCAATGCCCAGCTTTTAGAAGAATACTATATAATGGATCACAAGCCCAGTAGTAAAGTTATTTTAGAAGAACTAAGAGAGGACACGCCTACTTTAGTACCAACAATACAAGATGAAGTACCACAAGAGACGCAACACGTGTCACACATGATACACAACCACAGACGGTGCCTCGTCGCAGTGGGAGGGAGGTAGCCTGAGAGATTCATGTTTTGGGAGAGTCTTCGACTTGATCCCGGTAAACATGAACCTGATCTGAAGCACTCCAAGATATAGATGCAAGATCTTGGCAAATGAATGACGAAATAGAGTCTATGTACTCTAATAAGGTCTGGAAACTTGTAGAACCACCTGATGGTGTAAAAGCCGTTGGATGCAAGTGGATCTACAAAAGGAAAAGAGGGACATACGGGAAGGTAGAAACCTTCAAAGCTAGGCTTGTTGCGAAAGGGTACACTCAAAAAAAGGGAATCGACTATGAAGAGACCTTTTCACCGGTAGCGATGCTTAAGTCTATCCGGATACTCTTATCCATTACTGCTCATATGGATTATGAGATTTGGCAAATGGATGTCAAGACAGCTTTCCTTAATGGAAGTCTTGAAGAGAACATCCATATGAAACAACCAGAAGGGTTCATTGAAAAAGGCAAAGAGCATCTAGTTTGCAAGCTCAATCGATCCATTTATGGACTAAAACAAGCTTCAAGATCTTGGAACATCCGGTTTAATGCAGTAATCCAGTCATATGGATTTATTCAAAGTCCGGATGAGTCTTGTGTATATAAGAAGTGTAACGGAAACGTGGTGGTATTTCTTGTATTATACGTAGATGATATTTTGTTAATTGGCAACAATGTCAAGGTATTATCAGACGTAAGGGTATGGTTGTCCAAACAATTTGATATGAAGGACTTAGGAGTGTGACACATTCTTGGGATCAAAGTAATAAGGATCGCAAGAAAAGAATGTTGTGTTTGTCCCAAGCTTCATATATAGATACAATCCTTGCTCGCTTTAGCAGGATTCCAAGAAAGGTTTTTACCTTTTAGGCATGGAATAGCTCTATCTAAAGAGATGTCTCCTAAGAAATCAAAGGAGATAAGACATGAAAGTAGTTCCTTATGCCTCCGTAGGAAGCCTTATGTATGCAATGCTATGTACGAGAGACCCGATATTTGTTTTGTCGTGGGCATGGTCAAGAGATATCAGAGTAACTCGACAAGGACATTGGACAGCATATATTAAAGTACCCGAGAAGGACTAGAGATTATATGCTAGTTTAACAAGGTATGATTTGCCTCCTGGGTTACATTGATCTGATTTCCAATCGAGATAGGGACAACAAGTAAGTCTACATCAACCATGTGTTTACTTTAGAGGTGGAGCCATTTCATGGAGGAGTGTTAAGCGAAATGCGTTTCGACTCAACCATGGAAGTCGGTATGTGTGACCTCCGAGGCGCTAAAGAAGCAGATGGCTCGTGAACTTTCTAATGGACTTAGATGTGATTCTCGGTTTGCCCAAAATCATCACAATTTATTGTGATAATAGCAGGCAGTTGCAAACTCAAGTAACCACGAGCTCATAAGGCAAGTAAACATATAGAGCGCAAGTACCACACGAGATATCGTGAAGCGAGGAGAAGTTGTCATCGCCAAGATTGCATCGGATAACCGCGATCCTTTCACTAAGGCCCTTCCGGCGAAAGCTTTCGATCGGCATGTGGAGGGAATGGGAATCAGATGTATGGTAGAAGATATGGCAGCTTAGTCATTAGTATAAGTGGGAGATTGTTGGAGTGTATACTGAAAGCCTAAGCTTTGTAAACATTCATTATGAATAAAGAACCACATTTGGTCAAATTGTCTACATTTAGTTGTAGTTGTTCAATTAATTTATATTGTAGATAACATAGTATGTGGTGCCACATGCAGAAGATGATATTATCAGTACCTTATAAATTATAAACAGTAGCTCACGACCAAAATAGAAAGGAACATACCATTAGAAGGTCGTAGTGTAATTTGGTATCAGTTTATCTTGACTGTATAATTACACTAGTACACTTAGAGTGTATTGAGTATGACCATTTGAGGTCGTTTCTTTTATACTGACTTTATAAAGAAACAAAGACCTCGGTTATTATGGAAGTGTGTGCTCTTAATCCTAATATAATAACAAGCACATATATTTGATATTTATTTCTTTAATTTATCAATGGGTGAGATTTAGTTCGATGAATCAATAAGCCCGATAAGTTGGGAAATAGTATCACTTATAGTGTGTGTTGTTGATTATAGAAGGAAACTGAGTCCTAGAGATACTAGGTTGATAATGTCCTCAAGAGGAGCTCATAAGGATTGTCATGTTAAACCCTGCAGGTGGACCTAGTCCGACATGATGATAAGGTTGAGTGGTACTACTCTTGGACTAAGATATTAATTAAATGAGTTGTCAGTAACTCACTTAATTAGTGGACATTCGATATCTTAAACACAGGGAGACTAACACACTCATAATAAGAAGGAGCCCAAAAATGTAATTTGGGATTGGTGCGGTAGTTCAATAATAGTTCTCTAGTGGAATGAATTTAAAATTAAGTTGTGTGTTCGGGGCGAACACAGGATGCTTAATTTTATCGGGAGACCAAAACCAATTCCTCCTCTCGGTCCCTATCGTAGCCTCTTATTTATAGAGTACTATACCCACCTATACTCACCTTCTATACCCACCTAAACGGGGTCGGCCAAGCTAGGGCCGGCCTAGGTATAAATTGGGGTGGCCGGCCCTAGCTTGAACCCAAGCTAGAGGGGCCGGCCAAATTAAATTAAAAAAGAATTTTAATTTTAATTTTTATTATGTGGAAGATATAATTTATTAAAGAAAATTAAAATTAAATTATCTCTCTAGTAAAAGATCTACAAAAGATTAAAGAAAGAGATTAGATCTCTTTCCTTATTTGTAGATTGGTGAGATCTTTTATTTTCTCTTTAAAAATTATTTGTTAGGATCGTCGTACTCGGCTAGAGAGGGGGGTGTGAATAGTCGACCCCAAATTCTTCGCGTTTCTTCCTCCGATTAGGGTTAGCGCAGCGGAAATAACTAAATATAAACGCAAAAAGGAAAGATCAAACCTTAAACTCGAACTCGACGATGTAACGAGGTTCGGAGATGAAACTCCTACTCCTCGGCGTGTCCGTAAGGTGGACGAAGCCTATCAATCCGTCGTTGGATGAGTCCCCGGAAAACCGGCTAATAAGAACTCTTTCTGGGTGGAGAAACCTCACCACAAACTCTTGCAACAGCAAGATCAGAGTACAAGTACAAGAAGAATAGCAAGATACAAATATAAAGATGAATGTAACAACTCTTGCTTGCCTTCTCGTCGTCGACTGAAATCTGTAGATGAAGCACCAACTTCACAGAATCACAGCAGCAGCTGAAACCAGTCGAAGAAGTCGAGGAAGCTCACGCGAAGCTTCGGAAGCGAGCTTAACAAAGCTCTAGAACAGCAGAAGCAATAACTTGCAGAAGCAAGAAGAAGATCCTGTAGAGGAGGAAGTAAGAAGTAGCAGCCCTCGATCTCCTTTTATAACCGCATCCACTGCAAGAAGAAGCCGAAGGCACGGAAGATGTAAGACCGCCAGAGCCAACGGATAGTTACGACCGATCGGCCCAACCGATCGGTCTACACTTCTCGATCGGTCTTGGGGACCGATCAGGACCATCGGTCTGGACCGATCAGCCAGGAGCCTGATCGGTCCCGGGACCGATCAGCATGCATGTCCTTTCTTTTCTCCCGAACTCTTGCCTTCGATCGTTGTTTCTGATCGGTCCGCATCGATCGATAACACTCGAAGAGCTCGTTTGTTATTGATCGGTCACCGACCGATCCAGATACCTATCGTATCACCGATCGATCCATCGATCGATCCGGAGCTTGGTTTTTGCCCAAACCAAGTCCCAGCCTTCCAAACCAACATCCGGTCAACCTTGGCCTGTTGGTACATCATGCTTAGCATCCGGCTCCCTTGACCTGCTAAGACTCCCCACCAAGTGTTCGGTCAATCCCTTTGACCCACTTGGACTTTTCTCTTCGTGTGCCAAGCATCCGGTCACCCTTGACCTTCTTGACCTTCACAACACCAGATGTCCGATCAGCCTTGATCCATCCGGATTTTTCCTGCCCGGCTTCACTCACCGTGACTTTCACCTAGCTTCACTCACTAGATTTTCACCGCTTCACTCACCAGATTTCAACCTGCCCCCACTCACCAGACTTTCCAACCGGCTTCACTCACCAGACTTCCCACCGGCTTCACTCACCAGGACTTTCCCACTGTCTGGCTTCACTCACCAGGACTTTCACCATCCGGTCCAGAGAACGAGCTACCGAGCCCTCTCTGACCACAGTTCGGGGAACGGGCTACCGAGCCCTCTCCGACTTCCATCCGGTCCAGAGAACGAGCTCCCGAGCCCTCTCTGACCACAGTCCGGAGAACGAGCTACCGAGCCCTCTCCGACTTCCCATGTGCCAAGCTTCCATACTTGGACTTCTCCGTGCCAAGTCTCCATACTTGGACTTTTCCCTTGCCAAGCTCCCTGCTTGGACTTTTCACCATGCCAAAACTCCCTGCTTGGACTTTTCCCATGCCAAGCTCCCTGCTTGGACTTTTCCGAACTGCCTAACATCCCAGTTAGGACTTCCCAGTCAAGTATCCGGTCAACCTTGACCTACTTGACTCTTCTTCATCCAACCTGATCAGACCCTGATCAGTATCTCTCCGCATGGACAACTGCACCTGCATTGTCCATGTCTACATGTCTTTCTGTATTGTCAAACATCGAAACCATGACCAAGGTTTACGCTTGGTCAACTAGGTCAACCTTGACCTACTGGAAATTGCACCAACAATCTCCCCCTTTTTGATGTTTGACAATACCTTTAAGTTAGGCTAATCCAATAGCCTCAACTTTCTTCATGCCATTAGGTAATGAAACATAAGTTACAACCTTACATTCTCCTTCTAAGAAGGCAACCTCCTTCTTAGATAATGAAGGCCTAACTTAAACCCTTCATTCTCCCCCTATTGGCACACATCAACAAACTCTCCCCCTGAAGAGTAAGTTATCGTTGTTCACAACTTCACTCGTTGTGATCAACAAACTCTCCCACTAACTCCAATGTTCTTCCTTGAACATTCTCTAGACATTCTCCATTCTCCCCCTTTTTGACACACATCAAAAAGAGTAAATCAAGGTCAAGAGTTTCTTCCTAATGAAAGTCTCATACCTTTCATTGAAACCCTTAATTTCCCCCTTGATACTAATGTCAATAGTCAATTTAGTGATAATCCCATATCACTCATGACAACTCCCCCTAAAGGTCAACTCCCCTTGACCAATAGGTAAAACTCCCCCTTGACCATTGCATCAACAATGTCTTGGAGAGTTTCAAACCTTTAGAACTCTAAACTACCAACTTCCATAGCTGAAATTTCAGTTAACAGTCGAAAAATCAGCATTTGGCACGCTCTGATCGGTCACCAGACCGATCAGGTCTTCCCTGGATCGGTCACAGTGACCAATCCACAACTGCCTGGACCGATCAGACTCCCTTCTGATCGGTCCACAACCTCTGATATCAGTTTCTGAATTTCCTTCCGAAATTTAGAAACCCCTACAAAATTCTGAAAAATTCCAGAAATTATAAAACTTTGAGGATACATTCCTCATAACATATACTATCAAGAAAAAATAGTTTTCTATGAAAATATCTTCCATTTTTCAATCTTGATACAAAGTTCAAAAGTCTTTGAAATAGCTCAAAGTTAATCACTCTTTGTATCACTTGTTCAATGATGAATGCTATCACTAGAAAATCTTCATCAAGGTTTTTCAAATCAATTTTAAAATGATTTTAAACCCTTTAATTTAGGATCACAATCTTAGGGCTAAATGTACATGACTTGTACACAAGCTTTCCCTATGATCCTCAATTTCGAATTAGGCTCATCTAGGTACAAGAACTATGCACCTTGATCCTAACTCATGATCCTAATATCTCACACACATCTAAGGTGTATCAAACACATCCAAGTCAATTTTGATGTGAGATATGGATTTAGGTTATCTTAACTAGGTTCTCATGCATTTTCTAAATAACAATTTGATCTCCATATCAAATTGTGTTTTAGTCCTTAAATCAATTTCATTGATTATAAATGCATGAGATGATGACATGGCATAAAATAGTATCATAAATGGAACATGTGCCAATGTCATGATGTCATGGCATAAAGTGTGAAACTCTAACTAAAGCATGACATATAAATAACCTAAGAATTATCATGACATTTCAAATGATACTAAATTAAATATGATGTCATGACATGGCATATGGCAAACAATATATGGCAAATAACATGTAAAGGTATAGAAGATACCTAATTCTAGCCTTAATTGCCATTTTTGATAGTTTTGATCATTTTGCCATAAATTCTATATTCCTAAGTGTAATAGACCTAAAATCATATCCTCAAGACTTTTAGATCACTATGTGCCAACTAGATTGACTCTAGAAAAATTCCTCAAATGTGGTTGGCACATCCTAATTATCTTAGGAATAATTTTCACTTTCATTTTCAAGGCTTGATTAGACCTTGAAAATTCCTAAGGTGCCACCTTTTGCCATGATTAGGTTAATTACCTATTCAAGTAAGGTTGGCACACCCTAAACCATCTAGTGTGATGGAATCACGCTCCTAGGAACCCAATACCTATTGGAGCTCATTGGGTTCACTAAGTATTCACTAGGAATGACTTCCCTAGCAACCCTTCTAGTGACCCTCCTAGGCTTTGAAGCCTTGGTCATTTGGAACTCATCAAGATCAACTCTAGGGGTGACTCCCCTTGTGACCTTGGTGATGGTTTTCCTTGCCCTAGATTTTGTTCCATAATCTAATGGAACATTGTGATAAGTGGGCTTGACCACTTGGGACTTAGGTTTGTGACCCAAACCTTTCATATCCTTGGACTTGGGTTTTTGACCCTTAGACCCTAGAGTTGACTTCTCTAAATTTCTAAGGGTCTTTTCTAAAGTGTCAAGTCTTGACCTCAAGACTTGATTCTCCTTTTCTAATACCTCAAGTTTTAATTTGTCATTGTTCTTTGAGGTACTCCTCGGCATATGTCTAGTAGTTTTGGGATTCCTATCTAGGTTTCCCTTAACCTTAGATGAGTTAATCCTAGGGTTGACATTTCTAGAGTTGTCCTTATTCAAGCTAACATGTTTAGCACCTAAGCACATATATTGATTCCTATAATTAACATGCTTATCATTATTAGCAATTGCAACAAAACTACTAGCATGTGTCTTATTGCAAGAGTAAGACTTAAATGTTACCTTAGGGTTTGCCTTCGCTCCCCCTATTGACGTGCTCGGTCTTATGTCCTTGTGAGGTTGCCTCCCCCTCGGACATTGACTCCTATAGTGTCCCCTTCGCTTGCATTGGAAGCACACCACGTGCTCCTTGCCCTTGCATGTTGGGACTTCGGCTTCCTTGACCTTTGGCGTCGGTGGAGTCTTTCTAACCCTCTTTGGACATTTACTCTTGTAATGTCCAAATTCCCTACACTCAAAGCACATTATGTGTAATTTGCTAGAAACTAAATGGCTTGAGTTACCTAGGGTTGAGGTGGGATGTAAGCTCTCTCTTTCATCCCTTCCGGAGGTAGAAGCTTCTTCTCCTTGCTTCGAACTTGAAGAGGAACTCTCCTCCTCTTCTTCTTTAGATGTTGAGTAGCCCTCAACTTCTAAATCCATCCCTCCATGATGTGAACTCCTTGGCTCACTTGACTCCTCTTCATGGCTTGAAGTGGAGTTCCCCTCATGGAACTTAGCCAAGTTGTTCCACAATTCCTTGGCATTGTTGTATCCACCTATCTTACATAGAATGTCATTAGGTAATGAGAATTCAAATACTTTCATTACCTCATCGTTGATTGTGGAATGGTGGATTTGTTCCCTTGTCCACTTCTTCTTCTCGAGTGGTTTTCCTTCCTTATCCATTGGAGGCTTGAAACCTAATTGAACACAACTCCAATTTTCAAGGTTAGTCATAAGAAAATACCTGATTCTTACCTTCCAATACGCGAAGTCGTCGGGGTCATAGAAAGGTGGAATGGTGATGTCTTCTCCGAGTTGATCCATCTCTAGCTTGTGCTTCCTCAGGTGTTAATCCGGCGAAGAGCGACCTTGCTCTGATACCACTTGTTAGGATCGTCGTACTCGGCTAGAGAGGGGGGTGTGAATAGTCGACCCCAAATTCTTCGCGTTTCTTCCTACGATTAGGGTTAGCGCAGCGGAAATAACTAAATAGAAATGCAAAAAGGAAAGATCAAACCTCAAACTCGAACTCGACGATGTAACGAGGTTCGGAGATGAAACTCCTAATCCTCGGCGTGTCCGTAAGGTGGACGAAGCCTATCAATCCGTCGGTGGATGAGTCCCCGGAAAACCGACTAATAAGAACTCCTTCTGGGTGGAGAAACCTCACCACAAACTCTTGCAACAGCAAGATCAGAGTACAAGTACAAGAAGCACAGCAAGATACAAATATAAAGATGAATGTAACAACTCTTGCTTGCCTTCTCGTCGTCGACTGAAATCTGTAGATGAAGCACCAACTTCACAGAATCACAGCAGCAGCTGAAACCAGTCGAAGAAGTCGAGGAAGCTCACGCGAAGCTTCGGAAGCGAGCTTAACAAAGCTCTAGAACAGCAGAAGCAATAACTTGCAGAAGCAAGAAGAAGATCAAGAAGAAGCAGAAGCTTCGGAGGAGTAAGAAGAACAAAACTGTAGCAGCCCTCGATCTCCTTTTATAACCTGCATCCACCTGCGAAGAAGAAGCCAGAAGACAGCAGAAGACAGAAGACCGTTGTGAGCCAACGGATAGTTCTGGACCGATCAGGCTCCAACCTGATCGGTCCACACTGTCCCTGATCGGTCTTGGGGACCGATCAGGCTAAGCCTGGACCGATCAGGCTATGTCCTGATCGGTCCAGGAAGACCCTGATCGGTCCTGGGGACCGATCAGCATGCATGTCCCTTCCTTTTTCTCCCGAACTTCTTGCCTTCTGATCGTTGTTTCCTGATCGGTCTGCAGACCGATCAGATAACACTCAGTAGGCTACTGTTTGGTTACTGATCGGTCACCAGACCGATCCAGATACCCAATGTATCACTGGATCGATCCAGAGCTTGGTTTTTGCCCAAACCAAGTCCCAAGCCTTCCAAACCAACATCCGGTCAACCTTGGCCTGTTGGTACATCATGCTTAGCATCCGGTCACTCCCTTGACCTGCTAAGACTCCCCACCAAGTGTCCGGTCAATCCCTTTGACCCACTTGGACTTTTCTCTTCGTGCCAAGTATCCGGTCACTCCCTTGACCTTCTTGACCTTCACAACACCAGATGTCCGATCATCCTTGATCCATCTGGATTTTTCCTTGCCTGGCTTCACTCACCAGGACTTTCACCTAGCTTCACTCACTAGGATTTTCACCTGGCTTCACTCACCAGGATTTCCAATCTGCCCGGCTTCACTCACCAGGACTTTCCAACTGCTTGGCTTCACTCACCAGGACTTTCCCACTGCCTGGCTTCACTCACCAGGACTTTCCCACTGTCTGGCTTCACTCACCAGGACTTTCACCATCCGGTCCAGAGAACGAGCTACCGAGCCCTCTCTGACCACAGTTCAGGGAACGAGCTACCGAGCCCTCTCCGACTTCCATCCGGTCCAGAGAACGAGCTCCCGAGCCCTCTCTGACCACAGTCCGGAGAACGAGCTACCGAGCCCTCTCCGACTTCCCATGTGCCAAGCTTCCATACTTGGACTTCTCCGTGCCAAGTCTCCATACTTGGACTTTTCCCGTGCCAAGCTCCCTGCTTGGACTTTTCACCATGCCAAAACTCCCTGCTTGGACTTTTCCCATGCCAAGCTCCCTGCTTGGACTTTTCCGAACTGCATAACATCCCAGTTAGGACTTCCCAGTCAAGTATCCGGTCAACCTTGACCTATTTGACTCTTCTTCATCCAACCTGATCAGACCCTGATCAGTATCTCTCCGCATGGACAACTGCACCTGCATTGTCCATGTCTACATGTCTTTCTGTATTGTCAAACATCGAAACCATGACCAAGGTTTACGCTTGGTCAACTAGGTCAACCTTGACCTATTGGAAATTGCACCAACATTATTCACATGTTGTAAAATTAAAATTATGAAAATTTCTTTTTATCAACCATGAAGAGATTTTGAAGAGAAATTTTAATTTTAAAATTTCCGGAAACAAATTAGGAAGTTTTAATTGTTGATTGAAACTTGTCTAATTTGATTTCATGATGTGGCCGACCATTAGAATTTAATTGGGGAAATTTTATTTTATTTTTCTCAATTAAATCATGTCAAGGAAATTAAGGAAATTTTATTGTAATTAAATTTCCTAATTTGCTTAGGCCAAGGAATATAAAAGAAGGGGTGAGGGTGCATTCATGAGATACAACCTCTATTATTTCTCTCCCTCTTTTGTTCCTTGGTGTGACCGGCCATCATCCTCTCCCTCTCTTCCTCTTGTGGTGGCCGAACCTCTCTCTCCCCTTGGAGCTCTTGTGGTGGCCGGATACTACTTGGAGAAGAAGAAGAAGAAGGAGAGAAAGCTAGTATATCTTGGAGCTTGGTTGGTGTTTTGATCTTCTTCCTTGGTGAAGCTTCCTTATTGTTGGCCGAACCTAGCTAGGAGGAGAAGAAGGTGGTTGGTGGTTTCTCATCTCGGAAGATCGTTGCCCACACAACGTCCGAGGTTAGAAGAGGAATACGGTAGAAGATCAAGAGGTCTTTCTAGAAGGTATAACTAGTAATTTTTCCTTTCCGCATCATGCTAGTTATTTATGGAAATAATATCAAATACAAGAGGCGTACGATTCTAGTATTTCGAATATGTTTTTCGATGTTATGTTCTTTTGTTTTATTTATCCTTGTGATTTGATTGTTCTTTTCGGTTAACCTAAAGTTATTTTAGGAAATTAAATATTAGCTTTCCATAAAAGGTTTTGTCTAGTCGGTGGTGGTTGCTCCCATATCCAAGAAGGTCGTGTGCCTCGCCACGTCAGTACTGGGAACCAATTATGGAAATTAATATTTAATGGAATTAATAACTTAAGGTGATTTGGGTCAAACGTGTTAAGTTCCGCAGGAGACCCAAGTCAAAACCTAAAAGAACGAATAGATTAAGTTTTGGATCAAACGTGTTAAGTTCCGCAGGCGATCCAAAATTTAATTTAAAAGAACACATGGTAGCTAGGAAAAGGTTCAGACCTTTGTACAAAATTTTTGTACAGTGGAACCTCTAGGTTTTCCGAGTAGCAACCAACAGAAATACCATAAGACCTTTGCAGGAACTCCTTCTTTTATCTTGGATTTGTTGCTCAACTTCCACCTTGATGTCCCGCAAGTAGGGCAATTGGCAAAATCTTCGTACTCCTTCCGGTATAAGATACAATCATTAGTACAAGCATGAATTTTCACGTAATCCATCCCTAATGCACGTAAGCTTTTCTTTGCCTCATACAAAGATAAAGGTAATTCATTGTCATCTGGAAGCATTTCTCCTAACAAAATAAGTAAATCGGTAAAACTTTTATCACTCCAACTATATTTTGCCTTCAAGTTAAATAATTTCACAACTGCAGATAACTTTGTGAATTTTGTGCATCCAGGATATAAACATTTCTCGGCATCTTCAAGTAGATTATTGAACTCGCTTGGATTCTCAACATAACTATCATATACAGCTTGCACCATATCTATAAGCTTCTCGGCAAAATATTTGTATTCATCTTGCCTCACGCGATCATTACTGTTCATTGAGTTTTCTGTCATAGTTCTTTCCCCATGCCATATCCATGTATGATATGTCAAATCTATACCATTACAATACAAATGTGCCCTTATAGTTTCAACATTTTTCTTCTTTATGTTACCACATCTTGCACATGGGCAAGGTATTGCATTAGGATCGTTAGCGTTTTCCAGTGCAAATTGCAAGAAAGATTCTACTCCAATATCATATTCACTAGATAGTCTATCCTTTGACATCCATTCATTGTCCATTCTTGTTATAAGTACTAATCAGCTAGAAATGAGATAACACCTACCTTCAAAACAATTGTACAGTATACAACAAGATCTTAACACAATGAACAAGAAACATAAGATATTCTTAGCATACAATCTATACAATCAAGTAACTAAATTATTAAAATAAGCGAATCTGCTAATAAGAGAAAAACTATCTATGGATGTGAAGAAAGGGAAGGGTTTAGTGCAAAAACGTGAAGGGTTCAAAACCACCTTAGATGAAAAAATATTTGAAATAAACTATAACGTGAACTCTTGCTCAAAGATAGGACTATTAATGAATACCAAAAGCAGATTAAAAATTTGTCAAGCAAGCAAGCATATTGAAAAACTTGAGGCAACTATTGTTTCATTGAAGAATAAAGAAACAGGAAGCTAGTCTGCAGGCAACTATGAGAAACTTGAGGTAACAATTTGTCAATTAACATTCAATATATGGTGAAATCCTCTAATATTCAGCATATTGAGAAACTACAAGAGGAAGCTATTCTACAAGCTAGGAGGTTGTCTAGTGCCACTGAAACTATTACATAGATTGCTTGACACTTTTAATTTTCCAATATCATACTGATCTTATTTTACATTCATAGATGACCAAAATCTTGTGCCTATCATGTTTGAATAACATCTAGTGTAGGTATATAAGAGCAAATCATTGACAAGAAAAACAAGCTCATGACACATCTTGAAATAAAAGAAGATAATGGAAATTCAGTGGAAACCCTGAAGGAAGCTAGGCAGGAACCATGCTCAAAGAAAGAGTCATCCATGTCTCAGAAATTTGTATCTGGGCTGGTAGTTGATGAAGATACAGATGAAATTGGAGGAAACTCAATGAACCGAAAAGAAACTGGAGTTATGCTATATGAAGAACACAATAATGCAAAAGCAGGCGGTGCTTTCTCACAAGATTGCAATGAATTCAGGGCAAATCAACTACCAGGTGAAGACCATAAGTATGATGAGATGCCACAGGCAGTTCATGATCCTTGTTTGCTGGAAAAATCTATGAAGCAAACAATGCTGCAAGGAGACAAGGAAGTTAGCAGAAATGAAAAGATTGAAAGGATCCTTGCAAACCCAGCAAATCCAGATGTTTCAGCTAGCAGTGACATTTTAAACATAGATTCAGATGCCAGGGGAAGCCTTCTGTTCAAAGATTTGGATGCCCACCCAGAAAATGATGATGATTTAGAATTACAATTGGCTAAAGATGCTGCACAGATTGACAATGTTGGGCCCTTAAAGTTTACTTCAAACTTTAAGAAGACAGAAGATAATGAAAGTGGAAGAATGGAAAAAGATATATGTAATACATGGCACGTAGGTTGTAGGAAAGATATGTGGTTCATGATGCTTCTGATGGTGTGTTCTTTGGCAGTGTGGTTTCAAGGAAATGATATATTGACTAAAAGAGAACAAGACACTTTTATGCCTCCGAGAAAAGCGCAAAGAAGAGAGAAAAGCGTTCGGGAGCTATGATTCTTCACCAGATTAGAAGAAGAAAAACGCACCTCGGGACAAAATGAGCCACGGCGATCGCGAACTTGTGAACGGCGTGGACTGGAAGGAGAGAAGATGGCGGTCGCCGTCGGGGAGAAGATCGCGATTAGGGTTAGCGCGGGTTTTTGGTGGCGGTGCGCGCGATGTGGTAAAAAGAAAACGTGCAAGTGTTGTTATTCTTAATAAAGGGATATAAATCCATCCATCTTAAAATAGACCATGCATAAATTTTATCTTAGAGACAACATAGTTTAACATAGGCAAATAACTATGTTGATTAAACTGTTGATTAAAACTAATAGACAACATAGTTTCAACATAGTTTTAAACAACACTAATAGACAACGGTTGATTAAAACTGTTATCCACATAAGAAACATTTAAAAATAAAAATCCTTTTATTTTAATTTGGCCCGGCCACATCAAGCTTGAACCCAAGCTAGGGCCGGCCACCTTGAAGCACCCATGAACCAAACTTTGGCCGGCCCTAGCTTGGTCTCCAAGCTAGCTTGGCCGGCCCCTATGGGATGGGTAAGAAGGTGGGTATAGATGGGTATAGTACTCTATAATTAAGAGGCTACGATAGGGACCGAAAGGAGGAATTGGTTTTGGTCTCCCGATAAAATTAAGCATCCCGTGTTCGCCCCGAACACACAACTTAATTTTATCAATAATAATTCATTCCACTAGAGAACTATTATTGAACTACCGCACCAATCCCAAATTACATTTTGGACTCCTTCTTATTATGAGTGTGTTAGTCTCCCTGTGTTTAAGATGTCGAATGTCCACTAATTAAGTGAGTTACTGACAACTCATTTAATTAATATCTTAGTCCAAGAGTAGTACCACTCAACTTCATCGTCATGTCGGACTAAGTCCACCTGCAGGGTTTAACTTGACAATCCTTATGAGCTCCTCTTGGGGACATTCTCAACCTAGATCACTAGGACACAGTTTCCTTCTATAATCAACAACACACACGGTAAGTGATATCATTTCCCAACTTATCGGGCTTATTGATTTATCGAACTAAATCTCACCCATTGATAAATTAAAGAAATAAATATCAAATATATGTGCTTGTTATTATATTAGGATTAAGAGCACACACTTCCATAATAACTGAGGTCTTTGTTCCTTTATAAAGTCAGTATAAAAGAAACGATCTCTAATGGTCCTACTCAATACACTCTAAGTGTACTAGTGTAATTATATAGTTAAGATAAACTAATACCTAATTACACTACGACCTTCCAATGGTTTATTCCTTTCCATTATGGTCGTGAGCTACTGTTTATAATTTATAAGGTACTGATAACATGATCCTCTGTGTGTGACACCACACACCATGTTATCTACAATATAAATTAATTGAACAACTACATTTATCATAAATGTAGACATTTGACCAATGTGATTCTTATTTCTAGATAAATGTTTATACCAAAAGCTAGGCTTTTAGTATACATCCTAACAGTGTCCTCTCTAAGTTCTTCTAAAACAACTTTGCTACTGGGCTTGTGATCCATTATATAGTCTTCTTCTAAAAACTGGGCATTGGTACTAACAATGACCTTCTGGTCTTTAGGACTATAAAATAAATCATCTTTTGTTCCTCTGGGATACCTGATAAGGGAATCAGTCACATCCGCTAATCAAATTAACAATGTATATTCACTGAACCCCTTAATTTCACATTAACGTTGTAGTAACGAGCCCAGGATCGATCCCGAGGAACCAACGGTAGAATGTAATTTAGGATTGTCTTTTTATTCCTATTTTTGGGGTTTTCGATATAAAAATGGAGTTAGGGGGATTTAAACTTTGAATCTAAATCTAACAAAAGTAAAGCACAGCGAATAAGAAATTAATCTAAAGCAAGAGTGAAACCTAACTATGTGCCAATGAACAAATCATTACGCATTGTCACTCTACGTTGTGATAAATCCATTAACACACATCAAACTAAGATATAAAATAGCAAGACACAATTAAATCTGATCTAAAGCAAGATGTAAACCCTAGCTTAGAATTTAAACACTAAATAAGTAACCAAGCATCAACTAAAACTTAAACTAAGCTTCAACAAGGAAAGAAATGCTAACTACTTGCAAAAAAGTATAACAAAACATAAAAGTAATCTGTTCTAAGTTACAAAACAATAATAAAAATGAACTAAACCCTAACCAATCCAACTCGCAACCAATCTCACCAAACTTCACACTCAAGCCGTCACACAAGAGTACCAAAATCGAAACCACCCAATTTCGGACCTCAGCGGAGCATCTCAGCTGCGTCTCAGTTCGAGGATTGCTCAGAAATGCCGATAGACCACCCTCGGCGAGCTAAGATCAACCCGGAACCCAAAAATGGCCGAAAATGCTGGAAATCTACAAATCTGGTCCTCTGGATCTGGATGGAGTTGCGGATGATAGTTTGATGTCGGATGGAGCTCAGGAACACCGGAAGACCACCTCCAAATGCTGCTGATGGGAATCGGAGTCGCCGATTGGAAGACCACCTCCAAATCGGCGCTGGAACAGAGAATCGCAGAAGTAGAGATTGCGCCGGAGGGAACACCCTATGATGGCTCCAGATGATCGGGATGAAGCTGCGCGTGGAGGAGTCGACGAAGAAGATGTAGCACTGTAGCTTCCCTTTTAAATCAGATCTGGGATTTGAACCGACCGCTGAGATTTATTCCGAGCTAAATCAACGGTGAAAAGTCATCCAAAATCTGATCCGAAGGTACTGATGTTGATCTAGGGTCTGGATCTACCCTCCCGTAGGTCGGATCGATCAGATCATCACTGGATGGCCCAGATCTGCCCTGTCTTCAATGAACGGCCCAGATTATTTCAGCCTGGCTCAATGGCTAGATGAACTCAGATCTGGATCAAAACTTCTGGATCTTCATCAATGGCTCATATCTGCTCCCCATTAGGTTGGATCGGCCAGATCTTCAACGGATGGTCCAGATCTCTCCTATTCTTGATGAATGGCCCAAATCGACCCAAAGCTTGATCTTGTCGTTTAAACTCCGATTCGAGCCCAATTTCGGTCCAAATAAATCCAAATCCAAGATCCTTTGATGCCTACAAAATAATAATCAAATATTAACATCAAATAATACTAAAAATAATATAATTTGCAATTAAGTTCAAAATCTATGCAATGCACAAAAATGTAATGTAACCATGATTTAAACTATGAAACCAACATCAAAACCATGTATATATGAATCAAAATAATGCAGTAAAATCATGGTTATCAATACCCCACAAACACGCGAACTTTTGTACGAGATTCTAACTTATCAGCATCTGGTTTCAGCACATGTGCTGGACTGCCCCAAATCCGAATATGTATTAGACTGGGCTTTCACCCATTCTACAATTCTGTGAGAGTAGAAGAAACTGATTTAGAAGGTACTAAGTTCAGAATGTACACTGTCATTTCCAGAGCGTATCCCCAAAACGAATTTGGTACTTTTGAATAACTCATCATTGATCTAACCATTTCCATAAGAGTCCTATTCCTACGTTCTGCCACACCATTCTGTTGGGGTGTACCAGGTGCGGACAGTTGGGATTGAATCCCAGCCTCTGATAAGTAATTCCTAAACTCTCCTAAGAGGTATTCGCCACCACGATCAGACCGTAGTGTCTTGATACTTTTACCTAGTCGCTTCTCCACATCAGCCTTGTACTCTTTGAACTTATCAAAGCACTCGGACTTGCGGCGCATTAGGTAAATGTATCCGTATCTTGAATAATCGTCTATAAAAGAAACAAAATATTCAAAACCACCTCTTGCCTCGACAGACATAGGACCACACAAATCAGAATGAACCAATTCTAACACTTCTTTGGCTCTATACCCCTTGGCCTTAAAAGGCCTCTTGGTCATTTTACCTTCTAAGCAAGATTCACAAGTTGGAAAATTTTCCAACTCTAATGAACCCAAAAGTCCATCGGCTATAAGCCTCTGAATCCTACTTAAGTTAATATGACCAAGCCTTAGATGCCAAAGATATGCTTGGTTCATTTCCGAAGGTTCTTTTCTCTTATTTGAGCTAGAAGATGAGTTATAAATTTCCATGTTTTACTTTGTGGGAGAAATTAGATTTAAAGTATACAAATTGCCAACTAATGCACCAGAACAGATAATCATTTTATTTCTCTTAATAACTACATCGTTACTAAAGGAAACTGAATATCCATCCAAAAACAGTTTAGAAACTGAAATTAAATTCTTTCTAAAACTGGGTACATAAAGACAATTTCTTAAAACCAAATTTCTATTTCTATTAAAAGATAAGTAGACGTCTCCCACTGCAACATCCGCCACCTTAGTAGCATTGCCCATGTAGACGGTAATCTCTCCTTCAGTTAGTCGTCGGGTTTCCTGGAACCCTTGCAAGGAATTGCAAACATGATCAGTGGCTCCTGTATCTACACACCAGGTACTGGTAGATAACACCGCTAAACATGTTTCAACAACTAGAGCATGAGATATACCTTTGTTGTTCTGACTCCTACGAGGACAGTCTGCCTTCCAGGGAGATGCTGCCGAATTTCTTCGCACTCCTAGGTCGTGACACTGAGATTTATTCACTTTCTTTGCTGAACCAACTTGTTTCTTCTTCTTCTTTCCTTTCGGTTTAGAAGTAGAACCATTTTCAGCATAGTGAATATGACAATTATGACGGAACAAACCTTCTGCTGCCTGAAGTTCTGTCAGTAATTCTGCCAATGAATATACCCTTTTATTCATATTGTAATTCAGGCGGAATTGCTCAAAACTTCTAGGTAGTGTTTGGAGGATCATATCGATCTGGGTTTCCCCATCAATTTCTCCTCCAAGGATATGTATTTCGTTCAGATAAGCCATCATCTTTAGGATATGATCCCTCACAGGAGTACCCTCTTGCATAGTGGCTATCATTATCTTTCTCATGGCTTCTTATCTAGAAGCCCGATCCTGATGACCAAAGAGTTCCTTGAGATTGTTCATAATATCATAAGCTGTTGGTAAATCTTGATGCTGATGTTGCAATACATTTAACATTGAAGCTAAAATGTAACAGCGCGTCATCTCATCTATCTTTACCCATTTCTTATGATATTCAATCTCCTCTTGGGTAGATTCACCAGTGGGTGCATCAGGGCAAGGCTCAGTCAGTACAAACTTATATCTTTCAGCAGTAAGAACAATGTCCAGGTTTATTTTCCAATCTATGTAATTAGGACCAGTAAGTCTATTCTGTTGTAGTATGATGGCCAGTGGGTTGAAAGTCATCCTAAGAATCACAAATAACTTTTAGTCAGAACTCTAAATTTAGAATAATATTGATTCCTCAAACAATACTATTTTAAATTAACCAACACCTCAAAACACCATGAATTTTGTATGCCACGATAGTGTGGACGTATACAAATTCAACATTTGTAAAAGGAGGGTTTAACCCATTAATTTTATTATCTTGTCAACCTAACTTTTTGACAAATAAAATTAATAGTTGGTTTTCTTTGGTCACACGAATAATAGCAGTGACTCCGATGGGGAGGATACTACTAGACGTGCCTAAGTGTATACCATTACTTGACACTAAGTCCATTAATAAGATTGTGCCCCTTCCGATGGGGAAGATCACACACTCTTAATTTAACTTCCTATAGTCATCCAAAATAGAAGTTTGTTCTAGTGATCCACAAACAAGCTCATCCAATATGAAGGAAGGCACTTAGAGCCAACGCGCAAGCTTGTTTGTATCACTTACAAACCAGTAATGGAGACCGTGGAATTTATTTAAAATTCCTCTCCCACTTAGTTATTTATAAATGAGGAATTTTAACTATGCTAGCCTACTAAACATGTATACTAACATGCGCACACAGCACAATATAAAAGCAATAAATAGAAAATCTAATTTTCAACTATTATGGCTTTTATCTATGGTTGTCCTCCGTGTGTTGTCATCCCAAGCTGCAGCCATATTTGGCCACCGCCACCGGGTCTAGCTGTCGCATTCATCTTGCTCCTTGTTCCGCTGCGCCTCTGGTCCTCAAAAGGTTCCACGCCTTGCAAGATTCGATCCGCGACATAAATAGAATTTTACATTTTTTTTGATCTTATATTCCTCGAAGGAATGTACATGTAAACTAGATCGAACATAAAATAAAAAATTTACATCTATCGATCCTATATTCCATAAAAGGAATGTACATGTAACTAGATCAAAAATAAAATCCTAATAAAACTAAATACAGCTCCTGCTGTATTTTATAATACAATCATGCACACACATATAAATGCCCTTGACATGTCCAAGGGTCCAATCACACACATAATAACTAAAAGCCATAATAGTTAGATCCTGCATCCACAAAGTTAGCACATCCTACTATTAACCTGCATAAATTATGTATGGCATGTGCATAATTAAACTAATACCAAATACACAGAGGCAAAACCCTAGTTCTGATACCAATTGTTGGTTGGTACTCGGAAAACCTAATGGCTCCACTGTAAAAAATTTTGTACAAAGGTTTGAACCTTTTCCTAGCTACCATGTGTTCTTTTAAATTAAACTTGGATCGCCTGCGGAACTTAACACGTTTGATCCAAAGTTTAATCTATTTATTCTTTTAGGTTTAGACTTGGATCTCCTGCGAAACTTAACACGTTTGATCCAAATCTCCTAGGTTATTAATTCCATTAAATATTAATTTCCAAAATTGGCTTCCAGGACTGCATGGCGAGGCACATGGCCTTCTTGGATATGGGAACAACCACCACCGCCTAGACAAAGCCTTTTAAGGAAATCTAATATTTAATTTCCTTAAATAACTTTAGGTCAACTGAAAAGAACAAATTCGAAATACTAGAATCGCATGCCTCTTGTATTTGGTATTTTTACATGAAGATAAAACTAGTATGATGCGGAAATTAAATACTAGTATACCTTTTCTTTTGCAAGTAAAAACCTCTAGGTCTTCTACCGTATTCCTCTTCTAACCTCGGACGTTGTGTGGGCAATGATCTTCCGAGATGAGAAACCACCAAAGCACCTTCTTCTCCTCCTTGCAAGGTTCGGCCACAAACAAGAGCTCCTCCAAGGATGAAGAGAAAACACCACCAATGCTCCAAGGGATGCAAGCTTTCTCTCCTTCTTCTCCAAGCTAGAATCCGGCCACCACTTGATCTCCAAGAGGGATGTGAGGTTCGGCCACAATGATGGAGAGAAGAGAAAGGGAAGGGCCGGCCATGTTGGTTGCTACTCGGAAAACCTAGAGGTTCCACTGTACAAAAATTTTGTACAAAGGTCTGAACCTTTTCCTAGCTACCATGTGTTCTTTTAAATTAAATTTTGGATCGCCTGCGGAACTTAACACGTTTGATCCAAAACTTAATCTATTTGTTCTTTTAGGTTTTGACTTGGATCTCCTGCGGAACTTAACACGTTCAACCCAAGTCACCTTAAGTTATTAATTCCATTAAATATTAATTTCCATAATTGGTTCCCAGTACTGACGTGGCGAGGCACATGGCCTTCTTGGATATGGGAGCAACCACCACCGACTAGACAAAACCTTTTATAGAAATCTAATATTTAATTTCCTAAAATAACTTTAGGTTAACCAAAAAGAACAATCAAATCACAAGGGAAAAAAACAAAAGAACACAACTTCGAAAAACATATTCGAAATACTAGAACGTAAGCCTCTTGTATTTGGTATTATTTCTATAAATAACTAGCATGATGCGGAAAAGAAAAATTACTAGTTATACCTTCTAGAAAGACCTCTTGATCTTCTACCGTATTCCTCTTCTAACCTCGGACGTTGTGTGGGCAACGATCTTCCGAGATGAGAAACCACCAACCACCTTCTTCTCCTCCTAGCTAGGTTCGGCCAACAATAAGGAAGCTTCACCAAGGAAGAAGATCAAAACACCAACCAAGCTCCAAGAGATGCTAGCTTTCTCTCCTTCTTCTTCTTCTTCTCCAAGTAGTATCCGGCCACCACAAGAGCTCCAAGGGGAGAGAGAGGTTCGGCCACCACAAGAGGAAGAGAGGGAGAGGATGATGGCCGGCCACACCAAGGAACAAAAGAGGGAGAGAAATAATAGAGGTTGTGTCTCATGAAGGCACCCTCACCCCTTCTTTTATATTCCTTGGCCTAAGCAAATTAGGAAATTTAATTACAATAAAATTTTCTTAATTTCCTTGACATGATTTAATTGAGAAAAATAAAATAGAATTTCCCCAATTAAATTCTAATGGCCGGCCACATCATGAAATCAAATTAGACAAGTTTCAATCAACAATTAAAACTTCCTAATTTGTTTCCGGAAATTTTTAAAATTAAAATTTCTCTTCAAAATCTCTTCATGATTGATAAAAAGAAATTTTCATAATTTTAATTTTACAACATGTGAATAATTTTTAAAGAGAAAATAAAATATCTCACCAATCTACAAATAAGGAAAGAGATCTAATCTCTTTCTTTAATCTTTTGTAGATCTTTTACAATAGAGATAATTTAATTTTAATTCTCTTTAATAAATTATATCTTCCACATAATAAAAATTAAAATTAAAATTCTTTTTTAATTTAATTTGGCCAGCCCCTCTAGCTTGGGTTCAAGCTAGGGTCGGCCACCCCAATTTATACCTAGGCCGACCCTAGCTTGGTTCCCAAGCTAGCTTGGTCGGCCCCCTTTAGGTGGGTATAGAAGGTGGGTATAGGTGGATATAGTACTCTATAAATAAGAGGCTACGATAGGGACCGAAAGGAGGAATTGGTTTTGGTCTCCCGATAAAATTAAGCATCCCGTGTTCACCCCGAACACACAACTTAATTTTATCAATAATAATTCATTCCACTAGAGAACTATTATTGAACTACCGCACCAATCTCAAATTACATTTTTGGGCTCCTTCTTATTATGAGTGTGTTAGTCTCCCTGTGTTTAAGATATCGAATGTCCACTAATTAAGTGAGTTACTGACAACTCATTTAATTAATATCTTAGTCCAAGAGTAGTACCACTCAACCTTATCATCATGTCGGACTAGGTCCACCTGCAGAGTTTAACATGACAATCCTTATGAGCTCCTCTTGAGGACATTATCAACCTAGTATCTCTAGGACACAGTTTCCTTCTATAATCAACAACACACACTATAAGTGATACTATTTCCCAACTTATCGGGCTTATTGATTCATCGAACTAAATCTCACCCATTGATAAATTAAAGAAATAAATATCAAATATATGTGCTTGTTATTATATTAGGATTAAGAGCACACACTTCCATAATAACCGAGGTCTTTGTTTCTTTATAAAGTCAGTATAAAAGAAACGACCTCAAATGGTCCTACTCAATACACTCTAAGTGTACTAGTGTAATTATACAGTCAAGATAAACTGATACCTAATTACACTACGACCTTCTAATGGTTTGTTCCTTTTCATTTTGGTCGTGAGCTACTGTTTATAATTTATAAGGTACTGATAACATCATCTTCTGCATGTGGCACCACATACTATGTTATCTACAGTATAAATTAATTGAACAACTACATTTATCACAAATGTAGACATTTGACCAATGTGATTCTTATTTATAGATAAATGTTTTATACCAAAAGCTAGGCTTTTAGTATACATTCTAACAGGCCACACCAAGGAAGAAAAGAGAGAGAAGAATAATAAAGGTTGTGTGTCTTGAAGGCACCCCAACCCCCTCTTTTATAATCCTTAGCTTTGGAAAATAAGGAAATTTAATTACAATAAAATTTCCTTAATTTTCCTTGACATGAATTAATTAAGAAAAATAAAATAAAATTTCCCAATTAATCATATCATGGTCGGCCACCTCATGGAGAGCAAACAAGACAATTTTCAATCAACAATTAAAAATTCCTTATTTGTCTTCGAAAATTTTAAAAAATAAAATTTCCCTTTAAAATCCATTCATGGTTGATAAAAAGAAATTTCTATAATTTAAATTTTTCAACATGTGAATAATTTATAAAGAAGAAAAATAAAATATCTTTCCAATCTACAAATAAGGAAAGAGATCTAATCTCTTTCTTTAATCTTTTGTAGATCTTTTTAAAAGAGATATTTTAAATTTTAATCTCTCCAATAAATTATATCTTTCACATAAGAAAATTTTAAAATTAAAATTCTTTTTAATTTAATGGGGGCCGGCCACCTAAGCTTGGGTTCAAGCTAGGGTCGGCCACCCATGAACCAAGGCTTGGCCGGCCCTAGCTTGATCCACAAGCTAGCTTGGTCGGCCCCTATATCATGGGTATGAAGGTGGGTATAGGTGGGTATAGTACTCTATAAATAAGAGACTACGATAGGGACCGAGAGGAGGAATTGGTTTTGGTCTCCCGATAAAATTAAGCATCTCGTGTTCGCCCCGAACACATAACTTAATTTTATCAATAATAATTCATTCCACTATAGAACTATTATTGAACTATCGCACCAATCCCAAATTACATTTTTTTGGGCTCCTTCTTATTATGAGTGTGTTAGTCTCCCTGTGTTTAAGATGTCGAATGTCCACTAATTAAGTGAGTTACTGACAACTCATTTAATTAATATCTTAGTCCAAGAATAGTACCACTCAACCTTATCATCATGTCAGACTAAGTCCACCTGCAGGGTTTAACATGACAATCCTTATGAGCTCATCTTGGGGGCATTATCAACCTAGATCTCTAGGACACAGTTTCCTTCTATAATTAACAACACACACTATAAGTGATATCATTTCCCAACTTATCGGGTTTATTGATTTATCGAACTAAATCTCACCCATTGATAAATTAAAGAAATAAATATCAAATATATGTGCTTGTTATTATATTAGGATTAAGAGCACACACTTCCATAATAACTGAGGTCTTTGTTCCTTTATAAAGTCAGTATAAAAGAAACGACCTCTAACGGTCCTACTCAATACACTCTAAGTGTACTAGTGTAATTATATAGTTAAGATAAACTAATTCCTAATTACATTACAACCTTCCAATGGTTTGTTCCTTTCCATTTTGGTCGTGAGCTGCTGTTTATAATTTATAAGGTACTGATAACATCACCTTCTGTATGTGACACCACATACTATGTTATCTACAATATAAATTAATTGAACAACTACAAACAAATGTAGATAATTTGACCAAATGTGATTCTTTATTCAAAATAAATATTTACAAAAGCTTAGGCTTTCAGTATACACTCAAACAAACTCCTCTCTGCCTAAACCTCTCTCGCTGAACATCTCTAGCGAACCCCTCTCCTTGAACCTCTCCTTCAAAATCCTCCCAGACTAACCCTCTCCCTCTGAACATCTGAACAAGCCGCCTTCGTTCCCTTTTCAAAGGGGGTGAATCCACAGTTACACTGATATAACTCAGGTATGGCTGGAAAAACTCTTTCATATTCTTAGAAGGGTTTATAGTATTTTTTTCATCTTCTTATAAGGGTTTATATTGTTTGTGTTTGTGTGCTAAGAAGTGTTAACATTTTTATACAGGTATAAACAACAAATGTACTCTACCAAAAGTTTGCTTTCATTGTATTTTTTTATTAACTTGTCAATCCATATGTAACGACCCAAATTTCCTCATTTGGAGTTCTAATAGTGGTTAAAAATATTTAGAAATATTCTAGAGATATTTAGAAATTTTTAGAGTATTTTTGTGCAATTTTTGGAGATCGTTTGGTATTTTTACTAAACGAAGGAAGTTTCGACAAAAAAATATTCAAGTCGAGATTCGAACCCGTGACCTCCGGCCAAACCAATGCCTTAAGCGGATCCGGCTGACCAAGTAGGCAAGCAGTTGTTACTTGATCAAATAAAGGAAGAATTTTATTTTAGTAGAAGTTAATAACAAGAAATAATAGGAAGAAAAAGGGTTGCAACCGAGATTTGAACCCACGAGCCAAGCCTTAAGCAACGCGCGGTTGACCAAGTGCTCCAGCCGTCGGTTCTATTTAAAAAAGGTAGAAAAATTTACTTAAGGAAGATAATAGAATATTGGATTATAAAAGGGATGAGTTAATGTTGGATTTGCCGTGACCTAGCTTTTCCTTTCTCCTTTTCCCTCTTCCTCTTGCGTGCGCGGTGCTTCTGCTCGAGAGTTAGAAAGGATATAAAATTCAATAAATTTGGACAGCCAATAGGAGACTTTGCTAGTGAAATATAAAGTTATATTGGCATTCTCGCTCGGGAAAAAGTTAGGATAAGTTACAAATCATGGAAGCAAGTTCCAAGTGGTGTTAAGGATTTTATATGGGAATCAGTTAATGTAAGTTAAATTTGTTTTGACAATTTTAATTACCTTTTGTATGTTTATGATCTATTTAATGTGAGGGGTTAATATTTTTTATAGTTGAGTTACAATGTTGACCCTAGCTAGAAAAAGGGGTGTTTGAATTCGGCAAATAATAAGTGGCGGCAATATAAAGCTCTCCTCACTCATAATTTTATTGTTAGCAAGCTTGCTAAACCGGAGGAGTTGAAAGAACCACCAAGTGGTTATGGTATTACACGAGATGATTGGAGTGCATTTGTAATCAGTCGCATGTCTGACGACTTCAAGGTAAAAATTTAATTTCCTATTTTCAATTAAGTTGATCACAAGCCACTGTTTTAGTTTTAAAGCTGGTATATGAGGAATGTTCAATTAACTAGAAAGTAAGTGATGAGCAAAAGAAGAGAAGAAAGCAGAATGTATACCCACATCGGCTTGCCCGTAAAGGTTATGCACGTTTTGTTGCAGAAATAGTAAGTATTTCTACTTAATTTGGTAAATATGATCTATAATCTGTCTATATTTTATTTCTACTAAATCTATTAATGTGATTTATAAAGTTGTTTATATTATACATTTTGATTGTAGGGAGATGAATTATGTGATGATGAAGAGATTAATCGAGCGATTATTTGGAAGAAAGGACGAATGAATAAGAAGGGCCAATTTGAAGGCGATGATTTAAAAATGGCAATAGAAAAGATTGTAAGCAAGCTCATTATGCGTCTTTCCTACTAAATCTATTATGCCTTTATGGTTTTTATTATGCCTCTGTGGTTTCTTGTCGCAACAATAATTTATTGTTACATTTATTTGCACTACATCATTGCAGAAAAAAATAATTGTTGTACAATAAAATTTGGATCTTTAAACATGAATCTGCATCTGCTTATTTTCAGCAATAGTTTGGATACAATTTTCTTTTTATTACAGAATCGTTTCACACCCAGAATAGCATCATAATCTGCATCTGCATCTGCTTCTGCATCAAAATCTGCATTTACATCAAAATCTGCATCTGCATCAAAATCGTTTCATCAAAATCTGCATCTGCTTCTGCATCAAAATATGCATCTGCATCAAAATCTGCATCTGCATCAAAATCTGCATCTGCATCAAATTCGTTTCTTCATTAAAAATGATGTTATGTACCAATAATTTATTCTGTACCAGTAATTATTTTGTTTTCTTTTGCATGGCAGGATGATTATGTGCAACAAAAATGAGAGGGTAAGTTGCAATTAGCAGAGGCAAACACGGATATCCTTTCAAAAGCACTTTCATCTGAGGAGTATTCTGGGCGTGTGAGGGGTGTTGGAGGTCATGTCACTCCAACATTCTATTTTAATGTTGGCAACATAGTGAAGAAACATCTTGTCGATGAGCAGTTTATCGTTCAGCAAAAGGAGTTGATGGAGGCAAAGATATTAATCTCAGAACAAAATGCATGCATCTTGGAACAAAATTCACGCATATCAAATCAAGATGAACGCATACAGAAACTTGAAGCAATGTTCAGAAAGGGTGCATGCGACTTAGATACTGATGAAAAAGGTAGTTGCTCAGTAAAGTTGCATCCCATGAGTGACGAAAATATCAAAATTGAAAAGTGTGTCCCAAATATTGAAACTTTGGATGATGATGACATGCAAATTTTGAATAATGATGATTTCTTCCAGGTATATATTTAGTTGTCGTTATATTACTTAGTATTATTGAAACTATGAATTGCATCAATTTATAACATGATTACTTATCTTCTAGGGTAAACCGGTTGCATTGACATTGGGTTCTAAGAGCAATATTGTTTGCCTATGGTACAATTGTTCATGTCAATGCGGTTGGTAAATTACTTCATGGTGTTCCATTACCCATTAATTGTATGTGTGTCTCCATTGATAAAGTTGTGGATGAATTAGCACATTTGTCATTGCCAATTCCAAATCAATGTAATACAATTGGTGATGCTATAGGAACACATGTGGGATGGTCGGCTAACTTGGTAGTTATGCAAGTTGAGGTAAATGTCATATTATATTTATAGTTAAATTGTCCAACAAAGATTAGTGTTGCACCTAACATGTGTACATTTGCAATTTTTAGAATCCTCAAAGGAAAAGAAGTGTTGCCCAAAGAAATAACCCAATTATTTCATCAAGTGTGCCAAGGTCATTGCATCTACTGTATTGTTATTGTAAGCATGCTCTAAATGATGAAACAAATATATCAATGATTTGTGAGCATGGTTTATTTGACGATGATTATGAAATCCTTGTGCACCTTGAAGATATCATTCCTTTTTATCATTTGGATCTCATAACTGCAAATTGTATAGTAATTTACATGTGATAAGTCTTTTTATTCTATTTGTTTACCATATAAATTGTATAAACTTTATTAATTTAGCATTGTAACATTCTTCATTTTGAAATGGTAGGCATCTTTATAAAAATCTGAAAATATATAACAATGTCCATAAAATCAGATTTGTGAATCCACACATTATCCCATATGTGGCATGTGTCACTCGACTGGACAAAAACAGTAAAATCGAGCACTTGAATGAAAGAGCTAGTGTTTTGGCAGATAAGCTGAGTCAAGCATCAAGAAATCAACTAGTTTTGGTGCCACATAATGTTGGGTAAGTCGGACTTATAATATCAGTTTTAATTTGTTATTTAGAGAAATATGCATACAATAATTATGTGATTTGTGCATAGTTATCATTGGATTCCCACTCTCATTGATCCATATAAGGAGACAGTTTATTTGTTGGATTCGCTTAGTCATCGCATTCGTGACGAGGAGTGGAAATACGTAGTGGATATGTGAGTACATATTTTAATTTTATTAAGCATTTTTTAATCAGTAAAACTCTAATATGTCCATTCTTATTGATGTATAAAGGAGCATAATATTGTTTAATTCAAACAAGGAAAAAAAAGGGAAAAACAAGTTACATGGGAAATAATAAAGGTATGCATGTCTACTTATGATTAAATTATAAACAATTAAACATGTATATTAGACATTTACAATTTGTTTTTAACATAGGGTCCTCGCCAACCAGATTTGAAACAATGTGGCCTTTATGTGATGAGATATATGAGAGATACTATTGAAGAAGTGGAAACTATCGAGAGGGATTCACTTCGATCAATAGTAATATTTGGCATTCAATTCTAAATCTTCTCAAATATTTGTGTGTTTATCATTTTGCACTTATCATCTTTTGATTGTTTTTTACTAATCTAATCTATGTCTTTGTTCACAGTTCATCAAAACGCAGTACTCTATAAAAGAAATTGATGAAGTGTGTTCCGAGTGGGCAGAATGCATACAAGACTATATTTATGACTAGGTATGTAAAGTTATATAATGACTAATACACATTTTAGAAACAAATCATTCTAATATAAAGAAATAAAAATATAACAGAATTCTGATTTTTTTTTTTATATCTTATTATTTTTTTTAATGAACATGTTAAATATCATTACTCTTGGATTTATTTAAAGTCAGAATAACTTGCGATTGGACAATCAAACCTTAAGTAGAGGAGAAACAAAATTAGCTAAATATAATAAAATAATATATTTTTAACCATTATATTTTAAATTTTCTAATATTTTACTGCTCTGCACGCCTATTATAAAAAAAATGATATGTTTTTTTGGTATGTGTGACTACCTAGCACATGGAACCGCCTTTGAATACCTTAAACAAAATTTGTCTTATGGTTGATATATTGTGAGAGTAGTTCTTCACCTTTTCTCTATAGCAGCTATATTCTAAGTAATTGACACCAAATAGTTAAAACATATAGTTTTTTTTCTTTTGCTGTTGTAGTTATTCATCTTTTGCTTCATGATTTCTTAATTACTAAGTTGATTTGTGTCATTTTACTAGTAAATCAATTGGGTCGTTTGCTGCTGATTTGGTCTATTCTAGCATAAAAGCAAATTAAAACATTAAGCTAGTGTCTGACTATCTACAAGTAAAGATAATTTAGAGCCTCATAGGTATATCTTTCAATTGATCTATGAACATGTATGCTGAAAGAATACCTATAATCTACTAATTTTTACATTAGCTTAGCATACAATCTTTATGCCTACCTTTTAACAGTTTGTTCAATTTATGTCAAGCTTCTGTTCTCTGAATAGTGTGTCTAAGCTTAGCTTGATCCAACCCGAACTGTTTGATTCTCCTTATTGGTGTTCATTATTAATATTATCAAAGATATAGATTTGCATCGAGTTTGATGGAGGAATAAGATCCATTCTGTCTGGAATTAACATGATGATGAGATCTAACTCAAGATATGCCACTTATTGCATTGGTGAAGCTATGCCCCATTACCACTCTTCACATCTGATTTCATCTCTTCCCTTCTCCAACTGCAGATATAGTCAAGTTGATTTCTTAAGGATGAAATTCTACTTGTATAATTGCACCCTCATTTCAAGTCTTGTCTCAGTGAAGAGTTTCAATAAAGAGTTTCAGTTTAGGTGGTAGTGATTATCAGTTTAGAAAATAATATTCTGGATTGCATAAAGTGATTAACAGTTTAGATGGTTTAATGGATTAGTTTGTTGAGGCTTTTTTATAGAAATAATGTTGAAACTAGTTTCGTATACTGCTTTGAGATTTTTTGTGGTTTTTATGCAAACTGCACATCCTCAAGCTTTGAGATCTTACTAGAGTGTTGTTGCTGTAATGTTGAGACATAAGGGACATGACTTCGATCCTCTATGATTCCATATTTCTGTTGTTGCTGTTAGCTATTCTAGCTGCTTTCACATAATACATGGTTCAAGATATAATGTCAAGTTTATATAATATTCATCAACTTTTTTCATGCTCACTTGCTTGACTACTCATGAAAATGTGAAGCGGCAACGTTTCTCGTGCTTATTTGACCATTCTTTTACTTCAACATTTCAGAAGGTCCAGATTTATGTACTTCACAATTTGGTTTATACTGTGCAAAAGATGCAAAACTGCAAGTTTATAATTGTTTATACATGTTGATAAGTTTTCTACTTTTGGGGATTGTTTGTTTCAATTATCACTTTAGTTTGTAGTGGTTTATTAGATTATCTGTTTCAATTATTAGTTTGCAATGTTTATCAGTTTATACATGCATGTTTCTACTTTTTTATATGGCTTTAACTATATTTTATTTTCAGAAAAGGGATAAAGCTGGGTTTGCAAGCTAAGCCTATGAAATTCTGTATGCAGAAAAAGGACCAGTACGTGAAGATTGTTGCACATCCTGATCACTTGATCTATTCAGAAAAGGACAAGTTAATTTGCATGGTTGTGGTCTGATAAACTTAATTTTGTGGTCTCATCTTTTGTGGTGGTCATGAACTTGTGGTCATGTTTGGATAGCTTGTAGTAATTGTAGAAGTTTATAAACTTAAGTGAATGTACATATATGTTGTACCAGTTTTTGGTTGAGACAAGATGTATAAAAGACTACTTAATGTATATATGTTGACAACGGTTTTTGCTAATGTATATATATATGTTGTACAGGTTTGTGTGTAAAAAAATTATGTTGACAACGGTTTTTGTGAATGTATATAGGTTTTGTGAATGTATATAGACAACAATTTTTTAACCGTTGTGAAAAGTATGCAAAGGATCAATGGTCTTTAAACTAAATTTGGAAGAAAGACAACAGTACTATATTTGTTGTCAAAAGCATATCTGCATGCGATCCAAATTATTGCAAAATTGGCCATTACAACGGTTTTATATGTTGCAAAACTGTTGTCTTTGGTGTTAAAAGACAACGCTTTAAATCCGTTGCATAAGTGTTGTCTAATGTGGTCAAAGACAACGGTTTTAAACCGTTGTCTTTTACTGCACATTTAACAACACTGCCAATTACAACGGTTTAAAGAGCCTACGACAACGGGTTTTAACCGTTGTCTTTTAATATTTTTGTTGTAGTGGATATTCCAAGTATCAACCAACAGTTCCTAGCTTTGATCCCTTGGTGGCCAAAAGTTTTGGAAGAAAGAAGGACTTGAGTGGTTTTTGCGTCTTGGTAGATCGTCGCTCACACGACGTCCAAGAGGAGAAGAGGAATACAGCAGAAGATCAAGAGGTCTTTAAGTTACAAAGAAAGGTATAACTAGTTAATTGTTTCCGCTGTGTACTAGTTTATTTTTTCTTTGTATGGATCCTGAAGTGCCAACACAAGAAGCTAGTGATCTTGTGCTTTGATTGAGATCTCTGTAGTTTAACCTAAGGTTTACTGTAAGGAGTTTAAATATTTAATTTCTTTGAAAGGCTTTGACTAGGAAGTGGTAGATGATCCTATACCGAAGAAGGTCGAGTGTCTCGCCAACGACCTGGAAGTCAATTCTTGAAATAAATATTTAATCAACTTCTGTAATATGGTTTAACTTCTGATGAACACATGGGTTGAATTTGTTGGTTGATACGCGAAAAATCATTCAACATATTCTATCAAAGGAAACAAAAATAGCAAGTGAAATACTATTTTTTTTTTTGCAAAGAATGAATTGTTTTTCGAATTCATTCATTGCATATAAAATATTATTGACTATTCAGATGACTATTGCATCTGCAGAAAAAAGTTTTTCTAAATTGAAGCTCATGAAATCTTATTTGAGATTAACCATGACCCAAACAAGATTGTCATTAGCTATGATTTCGATTTAGAATGAGTTTTTAGAAAAAATTAATTATGAAAATTAATAGTTGATTTTATAGATAAAAATGTAAGAAGATCAATTTTTCATAAATAATTTTAATAGTTATTTTTCATTTTCTACGATGAGATACTGATTATTAGCAATATGAATTATAATATTTTCATTATTATAAATTTATGCCCTTAATGAAAATATTTTTATAGCATGAATTTTATTGTTTTTTAATTAATATAAAAGGTTTTTTTTTCACCGGGCCTTCAAAGTCTAGGACGGGCTCTGGATTTTACCACATCATATTGATTCCTGATGCAGTACAGGTGTTAGGAAGGCTATTTGAGTGGCTACTAAAACCAAAAGCTAAGAAGCTACTGGAAGTAAACGCTCCTCTTCCATAAATGGAGTTTCTGCTTTGCTATGGTATGCAATGAGAGGGGTTTCGCTACTACTTCATTCAAGAGCTGAAACTGTGGCATATTTTGATTGACACGTCAACTTTTACTATGGTTGAAAAATATACCAAAGGCATGTTTTTTTTCGATATATTTAATTATAATTTTTATTTCTCGTGCTCATATATTTCTGCACTTATTTTCTCTTTTTTATCTTATTCCTGTTGTCCTTTTTCTTTTGTATGGAGGAGCTAATTACGACAAACTAAATATTATAACGACCACCAGCTTCCATGATTATATTTTCTACCCATAATGGTAAACCTGTGTTCTGACATAATATAGTTCTATGTGGGATCTTAAGCCGCCAACAATCTTAAACCTATTTTGTGACAATATATTCTCTACTCACAATCATTAACCTGTGTCGTAATAGCCACCAACAACCTATGAACTGCTCATTTCTATGTAGAATCATGATATTGACAACCTTGATTGGAACGACATTGTTGCGAACCTGTGTCGTGACAATATAGTTCGACACAGGTTGACATGCCAATCTGCTTCTTTGGTGGATGCAGAAAGAGTGAGAAGCAGAAGAGGAGCAAGGTGAGGATGATGCTGTATGTCTGGTAAAGCTGAATTAAGGCAAACTCTAATCTATTGCACCTTGTCTCTCATTGATCAATAAGAATCAACCTCTTCCCATGTGATGCAGACCTATCCTTTAGTGAAATCCATTGCCCATCAACTCATATGGAGGTTTTGATGAGTCCCTTCTCCCCTTAGTGCTAACAAGAACTTGTGTCAACAACATATGATATACTACACGAACTAGGGTATGCACGTTTAATGTGTGTAGATATAACTAAGTTGCCAAATTGTCAAATTTACATGAGCAATGTAATTTCGTTATTGTAATGTTGGTGTGGGACATAAGTACAAAGGGGTTAAATGAAGATTCCGAGTATCAAAGATACATGGTAAGTGATTGTCCGTGCTAAAATACCTCTTCTTCTTCTTCTTTAATTCTTAATAACTGAAGGGTAATAACTTATGGTGTTCATACCCTACATTTTCTCACAATATACATTTTCGGACAATTTGTTTAGTTTAATGGAAGCTAAAAACTGAAGTCATATAATTTTACTGTAGTTGCCTTCGTCATCGTAATAACATGTTTGTTGCATGGATTGTACATTACATAGACAAAAAGATATTCTTTCTTGCAGGTTCTACGCCTCTTTTAGAAGTTACGTCAGGCATTCTTCGCCATTTAGACATTGCTAGCTTCATTATATTGGAGAAGGGTGGATGTTCTTTGTAATTGTAATTAATTAATTAATGTTTAATTGACTGGTAATTAATCGTCACAATCTACAAAGATGAGTGTTGATTAATTTCTAAAGGTTCATGGTTGTATGTTTTTAGTTGTCATAATAATGAATACTCTGATTGGAATTAATTAATCGAATGGTAATTAACACATGCAAGAAACTGAAGCATTCACTTGATCAACTCGTGTGTGGGAGGATTAGCTATCAAATTGATTGGCCTAACTTGTCCAACCTAATATGGTTAAACCTCCTATATGGCCTTCAGACACTAGATTGTCCATCAATTGTAGCAAAAATTACGCTGAGTCTTTTACAGCCCGTCTCTAGATTACGTAAAATGAGATAAGTCACGAGGTCAGCTATAATCGTTAAGTTAGCTACATGACGGGAGAGAACTTTTTTTTCCCATGGCATCCCATGGGGATTAAGTTGTATATATATCTATATATATATATAATTGGCTTATCAATTGATTTGATTTGATTATATTGACTTATCCGGATGTATCCATAGAAAAAATATAAATGGCTAAATATTTAAAAGTATTTTGTAAAAAAAAATTAAAAATTTATTTTGAAAACATGCTCTGTAAATTAAAATATAAAAATTGAAAGTTTGTTTCCATTTGATGGACAAAGAATTAAAGTGACGGAGGAATGTAGTTTTATTTTTAGCAAAATTGATTTTCACTAAATCAGCGGAAAATGTCACGAATGGCAGAGTAAATAATACTAATAATAATAATTGATAATAAATTTAAACTTATCCTTAAATGATTTTACATAATTAATTTTTAAATTAAATTTTACTCGATTTATTTTTTCAAAAAAAAACGAAAATATTAGTGCAATAATTTTGATGTTTGACAAATAACATGGCAATATCAAGTTTGGCAAAGTTGATGAGGGAATACAAATAAGTTAAAGTTAGTTGGATGTTTGAAAGTAAGTAGATAAGAGAATCTAAGTAAATTAAGGTCGATTGAATGTTTAGAAGTAGGTGAGAAGTTCAATATTGACATGATTTGATTAGATATTTGATAATCAAGTAGAAGTCTTGATAAATCAGGCTTGACCTAAGCAAAGGAAAAGTCTAGTAAAATCAAGGATGATTAGATGATTAGTAAAGAGAAAATCCAGTATTGACCAGATGACTGGCAATGAAAAAAATCTAAATAAGTCAAAGGTGACCAAATATTTGATAAGGGTAAAGTCTAGGCAAGTTAAAGCTCATTGAATGACAAGGATAAAATCCATGTAGATCAAGATTTTAGAATTTATCCACTATTTTTTAATTAGTCAAAGATTAATTAAAACAAATAAGTCAGAACCTACAATTACAATTTATTTGACAATCGTCTAACTTGTCCAACCTAATATGGTTAAACTTCATATGGCCTTCTCACACTAGATCGCCCATCAATTGTAGCAAAAATTGCGCTGAGTCTTTTACAGTCCGTCTCTAGATTACGTGAAACGAGATAAGTCACGGGGTCAGCTATAATCGTCAAGTTAGCTAGATGGTGGGAGAGATTTTTTTTTCCCGTGGCATCCCATGGGGACTAGGTTGTCAAGTAGAAGTCTTGATAAAACAGGCTTGACCTAAGCAAAGGAAAAGTCTAGTAAAATCAAGGATGATTAGATGACTAGTAAAGGGAAAGTCCAGTGTTGACCGGATGACTGGCAATAAAAAAATCTAAATAAGTAAAAGATGACCAAATATTTGGTAAGGGTAAAGTCCAAACAAGTTAAAGTTCACTGAATGACAAGGATAAAATCCATGTAGATCAATATTTTAGAATTTATCAACTATTTTTTAATTAGGTCAAAGATTAGTTAAAACAAATAAGTCAGAATTTACAATTACAATTTATTTGACAGATGATTTTTTCTAACCAGAGAAGTATTTTCAACTATAAAACTTGTTAAATAACTCTTGATAACATGATAGAAGAAGATTTTTTAACAGATTTTACAGTTACCTATATTAAATAAAAGTTAATAAAAAATAATTAATAATAATATAATAATTAATGAGTTCGATTATAAAAGAATTGAAAAATATAACTTCAATAGTATTTTGCTCCCTAATTTCTTGTAAGGGACTGAATCCTTCTATCTAGGACATAAAAATGAAGAAAAATTTTGACATCGCAAAATTTGTATGGAGTGACAAATTCAAATTTGAAAATATGAGCAAATATCATACTTTAAAGAGGAAAAAAAAGTGCTAATGCTTTAATTAGTAGCAAAAGATTAGATGTAATTAGGGGTCACTACAAAAAAAAGTAATATTACCGACGGTCATACCGACGTAATTTTGATTCCGTCGGTAAAATTAAGAGTTACCGACGGAATGAATTATTCTGTCGGTAAACCCTAATGTTACCGACGGAAGAAACATTTCCGTCGGTAAATCCGTCGATAAATCAAGGATTTTATCGACGGAATCATTCATTCCGTCGGTAACTCTTACTTTTACCAACGGAATTTTATTTCCGTAGGTAACACTCCTTAAAATTACCATAACCCTTCGCTCTTTCCCTCACGCGCACGACTGACTTCCTCCGTTTTCCCCGATCCTGATCGCAGGTGAGTTTTCCTTTCTCTGAATTTTGTTTTTTGTTTTCCTGCGATTGGCGGCAGACCTGCACCCACAAGCGGCGGCCGGCGGCGGGCTTCTGCGCCTGCCAGCGGCCGGCGGCGGGCTTCTGCGCTTGCCAGCAGCCGGCGACAGCTACCTGCAGCCTTCTACACCTGCCAGCGGCCGGCGGCGGCCGCCTCCGGCCTACTGCTGCCGCCAGCGCCCGGCAGGGGCCGGCGGCGGCCGCCTCCAGCCTGCTGGGCCCGTCAGTGGTCGCAAGCAACTTGTCATTTATTTTTGCCATAATTTGGAGCTAAATTATTTTTATTTTGTAAACAGGTAGCATTTGCTGCTCTTCTCCGGTTAACCTACACATCTTCGAGTAAAATTTACTAAATTATACTATATGTCATTTAAGAAGTTCGTTACTAATCTATAACATAATATAGTTCGTTTGTTTGTTTTGTGTTAGTATGTTAATCTATGTTAATTTCTAGTTCTCAATATATTAGGTTTAGGTGAAAATGTCTATGAATAAACCTTGGATGTACAATCGATTAGAAAAAGGATTTATCAGAGATGATTTTATTGCTGAAGTTGATCAGTTTGTGAACTTTGTTAAAAGTCACCCTGAATGTATGAATGATGCTGAGTTACGGTGTCCATGCAATCATAAAAAATGACAAAATAGAGCTTTCCGTGATGAGGATACAGTAAAAATGAATATATGTGGAAATGATTTTGTGTCAAATTACTACAATTGGTATAAATAAAACCTTATTTATATGAACCAATTGGACCTTCTGTGATTCATCATCTAGGACAACTGTTACTGCTCCTGAAGCATCAACTAATATTGATATTGCAATGCAATCAATGGTTCATGATGCGATGAATGCTGCAGTTGATTATTCCAATATAGATGAAACACCAACACCTGAATATCATCAACTATATGAAATGTTAAAGGTTAGTGAAAGAGAAGTGTGGAAAGACATTCCCTCTGGTCATTCTCAATTATCAGCTACTGCAAGGTTATTAAATATGAAAGCAGATCATTTTTCAGAAAGATGTTACGATGACATTTGTCAGTTGATGTCAGAATTGCTTCCTGCTGATAATATAATGACGGATAGTTTTTACAATACAAAAAAATTGATCAGAGGTTTAGGTTTGCCTGTGGAGAAGATTGATTCTTGTATAAATTATTGCATGATATTTTGGAATGAAGACAATGATCTGCGTGAATACAAAATCTGTACAGACCCTCGTTATAAGCATGGTACTCACATACCAAGGCAGAAGAAGAAAAAAAAATTGCTTGGAAAGTGATATATTATTTTCCGTTAACTGCTAGACTTCAAACGTTTGTATGCATCTGCTGCTACAGCTTGCCATATGACGTGGCATCATAAGCATGAGCACAATGGATGTATAATGTGTCATCCTTCTGATTCACCTGCATGGAAACATCTAGATGTTGTATTTCTTTCTTTTGCAATGGAATCGCGTAATGTGAGATTGGGACTTTCTGCAGATGGATTTTAACCATTTGGACAGTCAGGGTAACAATATTCATCTTCCTTGGTTATATTGACATCGTACAATTTACCGCCATGGATGTGTATGAAAGATGAATTTATGTTCCTTACAGTACTTATTCCTGGTCCAACCAATCCCAAAGAGAAGATAGATGTTTTCTTACAACCTCTGATTGTCGAGTTAAATGAATTATGGAATGTAGAGTCGGTGATTTATGATGTTGCAAGTAAAACTAATTTTAGATTGCATTCTGCATTGTTATCGACGACCAGTGATTTTCCAGCATACTCAATGTTGTCGGGTTGGAGCACGACTGGTAAATTAGCATGCCCATACTGCATGACTGATTCTGATGCATTTTCATTACCTTACAGGGGGAAGGTGTCTTGGTTTGATAATCACCGTAAATTTTTACCACTTGATCACTCTCTTAGGCGAAATAAGAAAAATTTCCTAAAAAATGTTGTAGTCAGAAAACCCCGTCCACTTCATGCTTCAGGTGAACAAATCATTGAACAAATTGATAGTTATGGATTTCTACCAATATCTCAATCTAGTTCTGATGAGATAAATAAATATATTGTTAGGATGTGCAAATGAGGTTAGAAGAAAAGGAGTATTTTTTGGGAGTTGCCGTATTGGAAGTATCTGCTTATTCAATATAATTTAGATGTTATACATATTGAGAAAAATTTCTTCGATAATATCTTTAACACTGTGATGAATGTGCCTGGAAGAACTAAAGACACTACCAAATCACGCGAGGAATTAAAAGAATTAGTCAATAGACCAGAGTTGCATCAAAATGAAATAACTAATAGATTTCCAAAGGTTTGTTATACATTGGACAAAGATGGTAAGCAAACTTTATGTAATTGGTTGAAAGAAATCAAATTTCTAGATGGTTATGTCTCAAATATGGCTCGATACGTGGATATGAACAGATTAAAGATGTTTGGAATGAAAAGTCATGACTGTCATGTATTTATGCAAAGACTTATTCTAGTAACTTTCCATGACTTACTTCCTCAAAATATTTGGCAAGCACTCACTGAATTGAGTCTATTTTTTAGAGATTTGACAGCAAGGTGTATTACGATGGATGATATGCTTCGGCTAGAAACAGACATTCCTCTCATATTATGTAAACTGGAGCGCATATTTCCACTAAATTTTTTTGATTCAATGGAACATCTACCAGTACATTTACCATACGAGACAAATAACAGGTCCTGTGCAGTATAGATGGATGTATCCATTTGAACGGTTTTTGAGGAAATTAAAAAATAATATTCATAACAAAGCAAGAGTTGAAGGGTCAATATGCAATGCTTATCTAGTTGAAGAAGCATCTTCTTTCTGCTCCTATTATTTTGTTGATAGTGTGCAAACAAGACATCGCAAGTGTCCTAGAAATTATGATGATGCTTGTCAGCCGATAGATCCATCGATGCTTTCTATTTTTAAGTTTCCCGGTAAGTTAATGGGTGCATCGCTTTCTAGATGGTTAACCGAGGAAGAATATCATGCTGCAAGAACATATATACTCTTAAATTGTGAAGAGGTCAACCATACATAAAGTAAGTAAACTTCTTAAATCAAACATTTATCCTTCGTTTAATTATTTTGCTTGATATCCCAATGTTAATATAATTACTTTTTTCTCAACTTGTACGAACAACAATTATATCTACAAAACTCATCAATTGGTGCAAGTGAGGTAGCTATAAAGTTAGAGACTGAATTTACATTGTGGTTTCAAATATATGTAAGAAAAATTATGAAATTTTGGAGTTCATGTTTATTAAGAAGTGTACTAAGATATATGTTACTTATTTTTATAAGTGAAAGACCATAGAATATCAAATGTGCAAGATGATAGGATAATGAATATTGCATCAGGACCCCTTCGTAAAATAAAGGTGTATTCTGGTTACTATGTTAATGACCTTAAATTCCATGTGGCACAACGAGATTCATGGAAATTAACTTATAATTATGGTGTTTGCGTCAAAGGATCTATGGACAACAATAACACTAAGTTTGATTACTATAGTAGACTTGATGAAATCATAGAGATTGAATATCCTGCATTACCAATAAAGAGGTGTGTATTGTTCAAATGTTCATGGTATGATCCGACCCAAAGAATAGGTACTAGAATTCATCCAAATTATAATTTAGTTGAGGTTAATGCAAATAAAAGATTCAACAAGTTTGAGCCTTTTATTTTCGGAATACAAGCGGGTCAAGTTTTCTATCTTGAATACCCTATGAAGAGAAGAAGATCTAGTGAATGGTTGTCTGTTTATCAAATCAAGTCTCGCTCGACCATAGAGATGCCGAATACAATCACTGCTCAAAACCATGATGCATTTCAGAATGATGAAGTGGAGAGACATTTAGTTGATTTACAACACCAATCTACTTCTCAATTACTTGTAGATGCTAATGATATTTACAAAGAGATAGATGATGGGGAGATGTCCAACAGTGAGGATGAAGTTGAACTAAGCTCATCTAGCAATGAGGACATAGAAACTATTAATTTTGATTAGTCAGATGTTAATGATAATTAAATATTAACATTATTATTTCTGTCGGTAAGTAATGTTTCCATATTGTTTAGTATTTATATTATCAAGTTTTTAGACCTTATTATGATGTGTTGCAATGTTATTTTGCAGATATCATTATGGCAGAGCAGCAGCATGTGGCATCCCGTGGCTATAAGATCCTTACCGTTGTCGGGGACTCGTAAATATTTTGTACTATTAATTCAAGTTTATATATAACTTTAGTTATAATATATTTCTCATAACTTCATATTATTTTGTGTAGGTTCACTCCAGATGGGCACAGAGTTGCCACATATATCACTGCAAAATTCAAGGAATGAGTTAGCACGTCTGGTACTACATGGAGGCATGTAGACCAGGATATGAAGCTATTTTATTATAATGAATTTGTGGTAAGTAAATTTAATATATTTGACATTTTATAATATAGTTATCATTTAAACTAAATGTTTAACTTATAATTACAGAAAAGATATACATGGGTGGACGGCCAAGAAGAATAATTTAAAGCTACATGGAATATTTACTGTGCCAAACTCTACAGAGATCATATGTATTACATGAGAAAGAAGGGCACTAGGCCTGCCTATGTTTCGGAGGCGATATGGAGTGCATGGACAACCACCTGGGCTGCAGAAAGGTGACAAGCTAATGACGAAAAGGCAAAAGCAAATAAGAATACAGAGCCAGGTGGCCCGAGCACTGAAACCGCTCGGCATACGTCAGGATCCAAATATATTGTTGAGCATACCATGTATCTAGTGAGTATAATTTAAAATTATACTTTGTAACAAATTTTGTATTTATTACCAACATTGTATTGTTGAGCATAATTTTTTTTCCGAATTTTTTGAATGTAGGAACGTGAGCTTGCCCGACAGCCTACATATATGAAGATTTTTCTCAAGACCCACAAGAAGGATGGGTCATTTGTTGATTCTCGATCTCAAACTCTACATGTAAGATTATTAACTTTATTACATTTGTTCATTTCTATCTTGATTAGTATTTAGTAATATAGATATTATATTATTTTTTATTCAGCAACAAATGACAGAAAGGATGGCTCAGGCATCTCAGCCATCAGCAAAGGGTGGAGAGTCACAGTCTTTATCCATCGACGATCTAAATGAGATTTATTATGATGTTGTCGGTGGAAGGACAAAAAACTCCACCCTCTACGGCCTTGGCTCTCAGGCTAAAATGACATTTGATCGTTTGAGGAATCCAGTAGGCCGTGCTAGTTTCTCTTCTTCTAGTGAGATGCAGTCTTTAAGATGTGAAAATCAAGAGATGCGTTCTCAACTGAAATCAATGGATCAAAGGATGGCTGATATGGATCAGTAGAGAGCTTATGAAGATAAGAAGAAAGCTGAATGTGACAAGAGTAATGAAGATCTCATGGCCCAAATGTGGACGATCGTGGCTTCTTTCACCCAGGCATCACAGGGTTCTGAGTCATAGGAGACTCAAGATCCATCAGACAGTGATCATTAGCTTTTTTGAGGTTTGTTCAACTACACTTTAGTTTTTTATTTATTATATAGAACGTGAGTCTGTTTTGATATTATAACATGTTTATTTTTAAAGGTTTTATTACTATATGTTTCAGGAGTCACGTTCAGTCCTATTTACATATTGGCTTTTCACTACATCATTTGCTCATTTTTGTTCAGGTATCATTTCATATAAAATTCGTCATACATATATATGCAAACTGTTTATTTATACATCATTTTGTATTTTCCTTTCTACAAGATTTTCTTTACGATTTTGTGTTCTTGTATTATTTTGAGTACATTCTAGTTCGGTATGTATTATGTAAACTTGACTTTAGATATGGATATGTGTGGAATATATATTCTGTAGATTTGGTTAGCTATGGATTGTATGGAATATGTTTTTTTTTATGGATTTTATTAGTGTGTGATTATATTGTCATATGATATATATATATATGTGTGTGTGTGTGTGTGTGTGTGGATTATATTTTATGTAGATTATATTTGTTGTGGATTGTATTTGTTGTGTGGATTGTATGATACCATCTGATCCTGTCAGGAATCTGGGAAGACGGAGATGTCGAAATGATATGTCTGGAATGTTGACCGTATCTCCCTGACCCAGGTGGTGAGCTGTTGATAATGAGCATTTTATTTGGTTATTTTGGCTCTTAGACTTAGCATTTTTATCTTCTCACATGCTTAATTTGGTGTTATATTATATTTTGTGAGTAAGAATTCATTTTGGACTTAATTGTAAATTTCCTGTAATTTATAGAATTTAATTTCATATTTTTTATATGGTTTTATAGGAAATTCAAAGAGCCATGGATTAGGGTCGAGTCTGATCGAATTTAGTTGATTTAGAGGTCAAATGGAGGAGATCAAGCTGAATCGATATGGATCGTTGATCCAGATCAAGAGAGATCTGCCTCTTTAGTCAGATCTAAATGATCCAGCCCTCCATCCTAATTTAATGTGATCTGGACCGTTGATCGAGATGAAGACATCCAAGGATTCATCTAAGAAGTGGAGCTCCAATTCAAATTTGATCCTAAAGCCTACACTTCTAGGCCTTATCCAAAGCCCGATTATAAAAGCCCAATTTCATCTTCTTATTGGATCTGGATCCGGAACTCACTCTAACCTCTCAACCCAAAACCTTTACCCGACCCGACCCGACCCGTTAAGAAACTTCTCCTCCTTACCTTCTCACGCGGACGGCATAGTAGCCGAGCATCCACCTCTTCTCGCGATTTTCTGCAGCGGCTAGGGTTCGCGTCAACTTTCCCCACACCACCGCCCTTTTCCTTCCTTCTCTCCGGCCAGCGGCCTCTATTCCTTTTCTTTTACTGCCGCCGGCCGGCCAGCTCAGTTCACTCATCTTCTTCTCCGTTTCCAGCGGCGACGGCAGAGCACAAGTGGCGGCAGCAGGTTTCGGCAGCAGTTCCGACCAACTACACCTCACCGGAGGGGTTCTCCGGTGTGTCCTCCACCCTCCGGCATCCTTCATACCTCTCCTCTCCCTCTGGGGTTCGGACGGACAGGGGACGAAGAGGGTGACGGCAGTCCACCATTTCCACCATTTCCAGCAGAGGGTCTCTGTTGGAAGATCTGTATCCCATTGTTGTCAAAGCAAGCAACCACCCGTAGAGTGCTCTATCCACCGATTTTGGGGGTTCCAAGCCGGGTCCTTGTGTGACGGTGAGGATAGTTGTTGGTATCGGAAGAAGTTGTGTGGATTGTAGTTGGAATTTTTAATTTATTTCATGTTTACTGTTGGATGTTTGTTAATTCTTAGTGAATGGTTGTAGCAAACTTGATTTTTCATGTTTAGATTGCACACACTTTACCTAATTTGATCTACGCATATAACATGTTCGATGAAATGCTTCAACCAGTAGTTAATTAGGTTCAATTTTGCATTTTAGTTCGGTTAATTCTTGCTTTGTCTTGTTCTTACAATTTAGTTGAGTTCTAGTTTCGATTGAATGCAATTAGGATAGATTAGTTTAGGTTTTGTTTCATGCTTTAGGCTTCATTATATTCTTAGTTTCGTTAATGCTTTATTTTATGTTATGCCCATTGAAAGATAATCTTGTATCGTAGTGTGACAATGTGATGTAGGAAAATCTTCAATGGTTAGTTAGGATAGATATAGTTTATTTATTTGCATTGTCTTTCATTATTTAGATTAGATTTCATTGAATCCATTGTCATTTCATTTCTTAGTTTAATTGTGTTGATAGTTAATCCATAGCGTAGTGTGACAATGCGTTGTGGATTAATTATTCACACCTAATTAGATTTCATTCCAGCATTAGATTAGTTTTCTATACTTGTTCTGCTTTTAATTTGTTAAATTTAGAATAAAAAAACCAAACCCCATTTCAATATTGAAAACCTAAAAAAATATAAATAACATACGATCCTAAGTTTACCATCTTATCGTTACTTTCGTTGGCGGACGACCCGAGTCATTCCTATGCTACATTAGCGTAGGAGGGGTTTGGTACTTCATCATTTGATGCCCAATTCACGACAAAATTGGGTCGTAAATCAGCTGTCTTCTGCGTTGACCAAGTCATCTGAAGTCCTCCGGTCAACGCTGTTGGTGCAATCGACCTAGGTTTGATCGATATGATCATGGTTTTGATGTGTGTGTCAAACAGTTTAAGTTAGGTTCACCCTTGTATTTGATATGTGTATTTGAGTTGTGCAGGTTTGCAGGATACACATGCGACTCAAGTTGATGGCTTTGGGTCCGGTGAAGGATGGAGTATTCGAGGGACCGTGGACAAGGCAGCGGGGATAAGGGCCGAGGGAAGCGACTTCAAGGCATACGCGAAGGATGGCATTGGGGACGAGCCGCGGGCTTGAATGCATCCGAGGGACGAGAGCCAAAGGAAGTAGGCTTGAAGGCAAAAAGTTAAAGCTGCAAAGGAAGTGTCAAATGAGTCGTAAGGGTGAGGGTACGAGTGCATGAGAAATTGTACTCGGAGTAAAAACTAAATTTTAGGGGTTTACTGTAGCAGTATTGTAGCGTCACTGTAGCATACTGTAGTGTTACTGTAGCAGTCGACTGCATGTTTTAGCAGTCGACCGCGCAGTCGATTGAGCGTGAACAGAATGGTTCTGTTCGTTCGGTTAGTATGGATCAGTCTACTGCATGTTTTAGCAGTCGACTGGTAATTGATCGTTGGCCAATCGTTGGTGCTGCAAAGTAGCCGTTGGCTATCTCTAACGGTAACACCAGTCGACTGATGGTTTTGTCAGTCGACTGGTGCCGAGATGAGTTAATATGATGATCAACTCTCTCCTCTTATTTATAGGAGGTTTTGGGGCTTGAAGGAGTTTACTGATTATCGTTGAATCACTCCTTGTCATTACCCAAAGCTTCCAAGCCTACTCTCTTCTTCCTAAACCTAAGTTCAACTTGTAAGAGGAAGAGAACCTTGTGAGAGGTTGTACTCCACCGAGAAGGAGTAAGAGCTAGCCGGAGATTGCCGGGGATTGATCCACCGAAGGATCAAGGGCTCGTCCACCTCAAGGACACGCCGTGGAGTAGGAGCAAGCAATCTCCGAACCACGTAAAGGATTTGTGTTAGCGTTTATGCTTTCTTGCTTGTTCTTATTATTTTTGTTTAGTATATTCCACTACGCACTAACACCTTGTAGAGAAGAAGGTAAATTAGGGGTGACCTAGCTATCCAACCCCCCTTCTAGCCGGCCACCGGTCCATTACAAGTGGTATCAGAGCAAGGACGCCCTTCAACGGACTAATCGCCGAGAAGAGCACTTCATCAAAATGGCCGGATCAAACATTTATCCACCCAAATTCGAAGGGGACTTCTCTTGGTGGAAGAAGAGAATGGAGGTATTTTTCGAAACCGATTTTGACATAATGCTAATCATGGAAAATGGTTTTGAAGTGCCTAGGGATCAAGACAATAAGATACTTGAGAAAACAAGGTGGAGCAAGAAACAAAGGGAAGAACATTTAGCGAATTCTAAGGTCATACATCATCTACACAATGTTCTTCCCCAACAAGAAATAACAAGGGTTGGAACCTACTCAAGCGCCAAGGAGTTATGGGAAAAGCTAGTGGAGCTTCATGAAGGGACATCGGAAGCGAAATTGGCAAGAAGAGACCTCCTTCGAACTCAACTCAATAATATCAAGCTTGAGAAAGGAGAAAAGGTATCAATTTTACATTCTAGAATTAAGGAAATTATTAATGGACTAACAAGTGTAGGTGAGACACTTTCAAATCGAGACATGATGATGAAAGCCCTAAATGTCTTCCCAAGAACCACAACTTGGAGCTCCATTGTAGATTCATACTTCATATCAAAGGATCTAGAGAAATCCTCTCTAGATGAACTCTTCTCAACAATGGAGCTTCACGAAACAAGAGTTGAAGGGTTAGATGGAGAAGCTCATAGATTAAGAGGAGTAGTCCTTGTGGCAAACAAGGGAAAGGGAAAGAAGAAGAAATCTTCATCTCCACCATCCTCCGACTTCGAAGAATCAAGCGCCTCAATGGATAGTGATCAAGAGGCGTATATGGTAAGAAAAATGAGAAGGGCATTTAAAAAGTTTTCTACTAACAAATCTCATGCTAGAAAAAGCTCAAGAAGCAAAAGTAGAACAAGGAGGGTAATTTACTACAATTGCCAAGGAGAGGGACACATAAGAGATGATTGTCCTCTCTTGAAGAAGAAGGAAAGGAAGAAGAGGGAGGACAAGAAGACAAAAGAAAAGGGGAAGAAGGCTCAAAACCTAAAAGCAACATGGGATGATCCTTCATTATCATTGGAGGAAGAAGAGCACCATGTAGTCAATTTTGTGCTAATGGGAATTGATGATATAGCCTCCACCTCATCCGAAAATGAAGAGGGAAAGAGCTCAAGTGAAGATGAAGAGGGGAGCTCAAGTGAAGGGGGAGGTCAAACTTCGGATTCGGACTTCTCGGTAAGTGAGGTACATAATCTTCCTCCCCATATTTTAATCAAAATTATTTCAAGTACAAATGATGATTTGTTTAAAGCTAAAAGGAAAAATAAATCCTTGAAAAATGATATTTGCATGCTTGAAGAAAGATTAGAATCTATGTGCTTTAAGGACAACAATATGCATGATTCTTCTAATTCTTCAAATGATTCATGTTTAGAAGAAGAAAATAGGAAATTAAGGGAAAAGGTAGAATACCTTACCAATGCCCTTAGAAAATTTGAAATTGGCTCTAAAACCCTAAACATGATCATTGAGAGTCAAAGGGCAAGTTTTAAGAAAAATGAGTTAGGATACAATGAACCCAACAATGAAAAAATCTACCATTGTTTACTTGCTATGGGGCAATCAAAAACTAAGACCATAGATAGAAAATGGATCCCCAAGGAATATTTGGTTAACCCAATTAGAAAAAATTTCTATTGGATGCCAAAATCAATTGTCAAGGGTTAGAGGATTTTAGGTCAAGTCAACCATAAGAAATAATTATTCAAATATTTGAAAGATGGTTGACTTGAGACCTTAAAGGGAGCACTTAGCCTTGATAGAAAGTCATGATCAAGGTGGGCTAAGTAGAGGTTACCATTATACCTTATCTCACAATGACTTGTATGATTTTCCAACAATAAATGTGATATAATGGGGTGATACTAATAATTCACTTATGCTTATGACATTTTGATGAGTTATGTGATGTATCAATTTTTAGTGATCATAGGCCAACTATGGGGAAAGCAAATGTTTAATTAATGGACATTTTGCCCATAGATCATAGTTGAACATTTCAAATATTTTGAAAACAATTCTATGTTTTATTTACAGTGGATAGTTATTTTGAAACATATGAATTCAAAACTAGGGTTTAAGTTGATACAAACTTGAGTATTTTTCAAGGTGTTTGAGTTTTTATTAAAACTTCAAAAATATGATGAATTTTCATGGAAACATATTTTTCCTTGTTAAATAACATTATAATAAATATATGTTCAAAATTTCATGATTTTTTGAATTTTCTAGAATTTTCTATGCATTTCTGAAGTTAGCTGTAAAATGCTGAAATTCGGGTTGGTTTGTGCCAGTCGACTGGTAGCTGTTTTCCAGCACCTTCAAGAGCTGGTTTTGGGTATTTTTAAGCCCACATTGATACCATAGTATGTGTACATGTTTGGTACAATTTTTGATAGTGTCAAAGGGGGAGAAATGTGAAGGTTTACGTTAGAAACCTAACTATGTGCAAAACTTGGAAATTATGGTTGAGATCATATGTTAAGGGGGAGCTTGGGTATTATGCTTCATGTTTACATATTGCTTCTAATTTTCATGTTGATATTTATGCCTAACTTAAACATATTGTCACACATCAAAAAGGGGGAGATTGTTGGTGCAATCGACCTAGGTTTGATCGATACGATCATGGTTTTGATGTGTGTGTCAAAGAGTTTAAGTTAGGTTCACCCTTGTATTTGATATGTGTATTTGAGTTGTGCAGGTTTGCAGGATACACATGCGACTCAAGTTGATGGCTTCGGGTCCGGTGAAGGATGGAGCATCCGAGGGACCGTGGACAAGGCAGCGGGGATAAGGGCCGAGGGAAGCGACTTCGAGGCATACGTGAAGGATGACATTGGGGACGAGCCGCGGGCTTGAATGCATCCGAGAGACGAGAGCCAAAGGAAATATGCTTGAAGGCAAGAAGTTAAAGCTGCAAAGGAAGTGTCAAATGAGTCGTAAAGGTGAGGGTACGAGTGCACGAGAAATTGTACTCGGAGTAAAAATTGAATTTTAGGGTTTTACTGTAGCAGTACTGTAACGTCACTATAGCAACACTGTAGCGTTACTGTAGCGTTACTGCAGCAGTACTGTATCAGTCGACTGCATGTTTTAGCAGTCGACTGGTGCAGTCGACCGCGCAGTCGACTGAGCGCGAACAGAATGGTTCTGTTCGTTCGGTTAGTATGGATCAATCTACTGCAAGTTTTAGCAGTCGACTGGTAATTGACCGTTGGCCAACCGTTGGTGCTACAAAGTAGTCGTTGGCTACCTCTAACGGTAACACCAGTCGATTGATGGTTTTGTCAGTCGACTGGTGCCGAGATGAGTTGATATGATGATCAACTCTCTCCTCTTATTTATAGGAGGCTTTGGGGCTTGAAGAAGTTTACTGATTATTGTTGAACCACTCCTTGTCATTGCCCAAAGCTTCCAAGCCTACTCTCTTCCTCCTAAACCTAAGTTCATCTTGTAAGAGGAAGAGAACCTTGTGAGAGGTTATACTCCACCGAGAAGGAGTAAGAGCTAGCCGGAGATTGCCGGGGATTGATCCACCGAAGAATCAAGGGCTCGTCCACCTCAAGGGCACGCCGTGGAGTAGGAGCAAGCAATCTCCGAACCACGTAAAGGATTTGTGTTAGCGTTTGTGCTTTCTTGCTTGTTCTTATTGTTTTTGTTTAGTATATTCCACTACGCACTAACACCTTGTAGAGAAGAAAGTAAATTAGGGGTGACATAGCTATCCAACCCCCCTTCTAGCCGGCCACCGGTCCATTACAAACGCTACCTGCAGCCAGCGATCGGGTCGCCCCGGTCTCTGGTATCCCGATACTTAAGGCGGATTCCACGGATATATGAGTGGCCGAATAATAGTAGAACAACTAACTAAATGCAAGATAAGTACAGTGAGGTACCCTGGCCCCGAGGGGGCGCCCTCGGATGGATCAGTGAACTGGTAGTGAAGCTGATCGAGTCGCTGTGACCCGGAATAGTGATGCATCTGAGCCGACCGAAGAGGAGGTTCGGAGGTGATGACATGGAGCCGAATACGGCCTTGATCTAAAGGTGGCACACAATCGAAATACGACGGCGACATGGTCGGCATATGACCTCGGCTCGCAGGCCAGAATGCGACAACGGCGCGCAGGCCGGATGATCCTGTCCGAACCAGGGGTCAACGAACGCTGGGGACGTGGCGCTCTCTACTGGATCCTCAAGTGCTCCAGCGAACCTGCAACAAAACCGAGCCGGGAGGGGTGTCCCGGCGACGGCCCTCCGACGCTCAAGTCAGGCGAGGAAATAGCAAAGAAGTGGCTTTTAAGTAGAAGACTCGTGTACCTCTGGTGAAGAAATGGAGACCTTATATAGACCTCTCAAAGAAGCCTGGGCGCGCCAATCAAAGCAACCACCTGCTTTTGACCATGCCCAGGTATGGGTCTGTCAGAAGGGTCATGCCCAGATATGGATCTGTCAGGAAGACGTCCATGAGGCCATACTGCTACTGTATCAACCTTTCCATGATGTGACGGCAAGATCCTCCATCGTGCGATCTTGTGTACGGCCTAATCATCAGACATGCTTCTGCTGATATCCCATATCCCGAGCCGAGCGCATAGGCCGCTCGGCCACCTTTGTACCCTCGCCCTTATCTTGGCCGAACGGACGACCCGCTCGGCCCTTCGGTTCCAGCCGAGCGGACTCCCGCTCGGCCCTTCGATCCTCCTGCCTTGGCGTCGGAAACCCAAGCTCCTGGATGGGTTATCTCTAGCTCCGCTCGGACCTACTCAGCTACTCGACGTGGCCATTAACCGCTTAGTCAGCCCTTCATCGGTCCTCAAGCTGAGACCCTTCAGGAAATGGGTCCCCCATTCTTACCGCCGGATCACTTGCCTTCCCTTCAAGTCTAGTCGAAGGAGGCAGTGAGTCCGACTGACTGGACTATATGTGTCCGAGCGGGCGGTCGCCGCCTTTCCGTAGCTTATAATATCCCTGGGGTCGTTCGGCTCTTCTGTCAAATTCAGCCGTTAGGCTCTTCATTTCGGTTGTCTTGTTGCTCAATATGGATGTTTGCTTGTCTAGATCTTCTCGAAAATCACGCAAATCCTCTCCATTAAGTCGAAGCATGCGCAGTATGGGCGCATTAATTGTGCTCTTCTCGTGTGGCGGTGATGATCCGTACGATGGGACGCTGGTCATTTTGAAACGGACGGCTAGATGATGACTTCGTCTTCCGTGACCTGCATCCGACGGACGAGGCCGACCAGCCTCGTTCGTATAAAGCCCTCGTCTTCGCCTTTTACGCCGCATTCTCTGTTTCATCGCGTATTCTCCGTCGAAGGTGCCCGCTGCTACTGCATCATTCCGGCCGTCCCAGCTCTCGCCTCTTGGTGGTCTTCAGCTCTTTGGTGATCCTTTCTGTCTACCTTCCCTCAGTAAGCTTCTCCCTTCCCTTACAAGGCCTTCCCAACTTGTTCTGCCTCCTTTATTCCCATTCCTTCGATTTCTCGCTGTCTTTTTGCTCCTTCGAGATGGCAAGCTCCTTTGAACCCGCTGTTGGAGTTCATGGCCCTTGGTACCTGACTATGGAGAGCCGATTTGATGAGGAGGGTGCTCGGCGCCTTGTTCGGACGTATGGGGTTCCCGATAACTATGAAATAGTTGTAGCCGACCCGTCTGACCGGCCCCATGACCCGCCGATCGGCACCGTTTGTTTCTTTTTAGACCAATTCCAGGGCGGCCTTAGATTTCCTACCCATCCATTCATTTTGGAGGTTTGTAATTATTTCCGTATCCCGCTCGGCCAACTTGTGCCGAATTCCTTTAGACTGCTGAGCGGGGTGGTCGTCCTCTTTAAGCTGCACAGTATCCCTCTTGACCCCAAAATATTCCACTTCTTTTTCTACCCTAAACAATCCGAGCTGGGGACTTTTATTTTCCAAAGTAGAATAGGCTTTAAATTTTTTGACAATATGCCGACCTCCAACAAGCACTGGAAAGAATTTTTCTTCTACATCCGACTTCTCGAGCGGCCAGCATTTCGAACCAAATGGCAAACCGCCGTGCCGACCCAGCCGGATCTCGGCAAATTCAGAAGCAACCCAGCATATCTTCATGCGGCGAACTGGTTGTCCGGTCAGCGATACAAGATTGACCAGTTGCTTCTCAAGGGGGTGTTGTATATTTTCGGATTGTCTCCCGTTCGGGCAAATCTCCCCTTCCGCATGAGTAAGGATTCTTTACTCTCTTAGTCTTTTTTGTCTAATTGATTTTAATTTCTTTTACTGCAGCTGAAGTCATGTGGCGCTCCAAGGCTACCGCTCATCTGAAGTTGAAGACTGTGGAAATTGAAGCGGCCACCAAGAGAGAGCTCGCCGAGCGGGGTCTCATCCCCAGCCGCCCGGCGGATGCAGGAGAGGGGGGGGCGCAGTCCGCCCCTGAAACAGAAGCTGCCCCATCCGCTTCAACAGAGGTTGAGGCGGATCCTGTTTCCTCAGCCCCCGCCGAGCTGGGCGTCCCCCAGGTCGGGGATCCACCACTGGAAGTTCGGCGAAAGCGTCGAAGAGACTCCAGCCTTCCGCCGCCACAAGAGGGAACACCACAGGCGCCGATCGGCGTGACTTCGCCTGCTCGCACGCCATCACAGATCGGGACTCCAGCTGCCTCGCCTACCGCACAGCCTTCCGGCTCTCCTTCCCGGACTCGTCGCCGCTTACGTCGGTTGGGCGAGACGTCCACCATAGGGGAGTCCTCACATCAGGCGGCCGCGACTGAAGAAGCGCCGGCCGGCCACCCTTCCATCAAGACTACCCTCCGATTCCCATCGGAGGAATATTTACTGTCCGCCGATCGGCCTTCGAGCCCCGTTCACGAAATAACCCTGACTGGTCCGCTTGCCAAGCTCTTCGAGGACGCCCAGATTCAGGTGGCCCTCATGACACCCAAGCAGCTCGGCGATAACAACATGCAGCAGGCCACACAGGTAAATTCATCTTTCTTCATGTGCCATGCTATTGTTTGATTCCTGATTTTATTATTTCCTTACAGCGTTGGGCTGAGCAAATCGCCACCAGCCACCGGCTAGCCGAGCTGGAGGATCTCCTGGAAAAACTTCAAGTATCGGGGGGTCCATCGGCCGAGCGGGAGAAACAAACCCTCGAGGCCGAACAGAAGAAGGCTACCGATCTGGCTGCAGAGGTGGCCTGACTCGAAGACTTGGTGAAGAAGCGGGACGGGGACGTGAAGCGCGCCAGTGGCCGGAAGAGGCGGGCGATTGCTGATCTGGATAAAATGAAAGTTGAAGTCCGGGCCCTAGATCAGCAGTCTAAAAAGCTAGAGGCCGAGCTGAATGCCGAGCGGGAGATCCGTTCGGCCGAACGCACAAAAGCTGAGATGGACTTGAAGGCAGTCCAAGATTCCCTAATTGCTTCCCGGGCGGTGCTTAAAAGGTATAAGGAGGGAGAGCCTGTTGGTTGCTACTCGGAAAACCTAGAGGTTCCACTGTACAAAAATTTTGTACAAAGGTCTAAACCTTTTCCTAGCTACCATGTGTTCTTTTAAATTAAATTTTGGATCGCCTGCGGAACTTAACACGTTTGATCCAAAACTTAATCTATTCGTTCTTTTAGGTTTTGACTTGGGTCTCCTGCGGAACTTAACACGTTCGACCCAAATCACCTTAAGTTATTAATTCCATTAAATATTAATTTCCATAATTGGTTCCCAGTACTGACGTGGCGAGGCACATGGCCTTCTTGGATATGGGAGCAACCACCACCGACTAGACAAAACCTTTTATAGAAAGGTAATATTTAATTTCCTAAAATAACTTTAGGTTAACCGAAAAGAACAATCAAATCACAAGGAAAAGAAAAAACAAAAGAACACAACATCGAAAAACATATTCGAAATTCTAGAATCGTAAGCCTCTTGTATTTGGTATTATTTCCATAAATAACTAGCATGATGCGGAAAGAAAAATTACTAGTTATACCTTCTAAAAGACCTCTTGATCTTCTACCGTATTCCTCTTCTAACCTCGGACATCTTCCGAGATGAGAACCACCAAGCACCTTCTTCTTCCTTACAAGTTTGCCACCACAATTCTCCAAGAGAAGTAGAGGTCCGACCACCACCACCAAGCTCCAAGGGATGCAAGAAACAAAACCTCCTTTCTCTCCTTCTTCTCCTAGCTAGAACCGGCCACCATCAAGAGCTCCAAGAGGGGTTGCTGCCGGCCACAAGAAGATAGAAGAGGGAGAAGCTAGGGTCGGCCACCAAAGAGGAAAAGAGAGGAGAAGAATAATAGAGTCGTTCATCCATGAAGGCACCTCTACCTCCTCTTTTATAATCCTTGGTCTTGGCAAATAAGGAAATTTAAATAAAAACTTTCTTAATTCTTTTGCCATGAAAAGGAAAATTTTTTAATTAAAAACAATTTCTCTTCTCAATTTACAATGGTTGACCACTTTAAAAACAAAACAAGGAGAGTTTTAATTAATTAAAACTTCCTAATTTATCTCCGGAAATTTATAAAAATTTCTCCAATAATTTTTCCCTTCGTGGTGGTTTGTAAAAAGGAAATTTTATAAATTAAAATCTTTCTTTTAAACATGTGGATAAAAAGAAAGTTATCTCTAAAAATTAAAATATCTTTTAATCTACAAATAAGGAAAGATATCAAATCTTTTTTTAATCTTTTGTAGAAACTTATAAAAGAGAATATTTAATTTTTAAACTCTCTTTTAAATCATGAACATGGTTAAAAAGGAAAGTTTTCTCAAAATTAAAATCTACCTTTTAATCTACAAATAAGGAAAGATTTCAAATCTTTTCTTAATTTTTTGTAGAAAGCTATAAAAGGAAAGATTTAAATTTTAAACTCTCTTTTAAAACCATGATATCCACATAAGAAATAATTTTAACAAAAATCCCTTTTTAATATGATGTGTCTGGCCACCTAAGCTTGGGCTCAACCACTTGGTCTTGGCCGGCCCTAGCTTGGGTTCCAAGCTAGCTTGGCCGGCCCCATTGGTTGGGTAAGAAGGTGGGTATATGGTGGGTATAAATCTCTATATACAAGAGGCTACGATAGGGACCGAGAGAAGGAATTGGTTTTGGTCTCCCGATAAAATTAAGCATCCCGTGTTCACCCCGAACACAACTTAATTTTATCAATAATAATTCATTCCACTAGAGAACTATTATTGAACTACCGCACCAATCCCAAATTACATTTTTGGGCTCCTTCTTATTATGAGTGTGTTAGTCTCCCTGTGTTTAAGATATCGAATGTCCACTAATTAAGTGAGTTACTGACAACTCATTTAATTAATATCTTAGTCCAAGAGTAGTACCACTCAACCTTATTATCATGTCGGACTAAGTCCACCTGCAGGGTTTAACATGACAACCCTTATGAGCTCCTCTTGAGGACATTATCAACCTAGTATCTCTAGGACACAGTTTCCTTCTATAATCAACAACACACACTATAAGTGATACCATTTCCCAACTTATCGGGCTTATTGATTCATTGAACTAAATCTCACCCATTGATAAATTAAAGAAATAAATATCAAATATATGTGCTTGTTATTATATTAGGATTAAGAGCACACACTTCCATAATAACCGAGGTCTTTGTTTCTTTATAAAATCAGTATAAAAGAAACGACCTCAAATGGTCCTACTCAATACTCTCTAAGTGTACTAGTGTAATTATACAGTCAAGATAAAGTGATACCTAATTACACTACGACCTTCTAATGGTTTGTTCCTTTCCATTTTGGTCGTGAGCTACTGTTTATAATTTATAAGGTACTGATAACATGATCCTCTGTGTGTGACACCACACACCATGTTATCTACAATATAAATTAATTGAACAACTACATTTATCATAAATGTAGACATTTGACCAATGTGATTCTTATTACTAGATAAATGTTTATACCAAAAGCTAGGCTTTTAGTATACACCCTAACAGAGCCGAGTCGCTTAGCAGCAGCGCGCCAAGAATATCTCCATTCGGAGCGGTTCGGCGCAAAATTCGGCGACAATGTCTCTTCTACTTTCGCCGAAGCGGTCAGGGTAACCATGGCGTACCTGAAGAAGGGTGGCCACCTTCCCGAGGGAATGCATATTCCCGCCTCCGACCTGGCGGCCATGATTGATGACATCCCGGACGTCTTTTTTAATTTTGAAGACCCGGAGTGAGGCGAGTTCTTTCAAGTGCTTTTTGTATTTCATCCGCTCGGCGGATGCAAAAAACTTTATTGTACGTGTCGTTCGGCCCCCTTATGTTCCTTGTATTTTTTGTTTGCCTTTCATTGCCCCTTTTTAATGCGTTGCTGCTTATTCGAATAATCTGTTGGGCTCCCCGGGTTTCCTACGAAACGACTGATCGGGTTAATCAATTGACTCGTTTCCTCAAAATCACTTAGCGCTTAACCATACTGTTTGCATTCAGTGCACGCGAAGTATTGGCAAACCGTAGGCCGACCGGCATTAATCAATCTGGTACTTGTGAACGATCATGAGCTCGTCGGCGCGGATGTTTATAGCAGATCGGCGCGGCTCTCGATCTTTAACGACGGTGCTCGTCGGTCATCCACTCGGGGATTTATAGACGCCGGCTTGTCTCTCGATTTTTAACGTCGGAGCTCGACGGCGCGGATATTTATAGCCGATCGGCGCGGCTCTCGATCTTTAACGACGGTGCTCGTCGGCGCGGATGTTTATAGCGTCGGCGGCTCTCGATCTTTAGCAGCGGTGCTCGTCGGTCATCCGCTCGAGGATTTATAGGCAGCTCGTCTCGATTTTAACGTCGGAGCTCGTGTAGCGGCTCGATCTTCGCAGCGGTGCTCGTCGGTCATCCGCTCGGGATTTATAGGCGCTTGACTCGTCTCGATTTTTAACGTCGGGCTCGGCGGCGCGGATATTTATAGCCATGGCGCGGCTCTCGATCTTTAACGGCGGTGCTCGTCGGCGCGGATGTTTATAGCCGATCGGTAGCGGCTCTCGATCTTTAACGGCGGTGCTCGTCGGTCATCGCTCGAGGATTTATAAGCGCCGGCTCGTCTCGATTTTAACGTCGAACACGGCGGCGCGGATATTATAGCCGATCGGCGCTCTCGATCTTTGCAGCGGTGCTCGTCGGCGCGGATGTTTATAGTCGATCGGCGCGGCTCTCGATCTTTAACGACGGTGCTCGTCGGCGCGAATGTTTATAGCCGATCGGCGCGGCTCTCGATCTTCGCGGCGGTGCTCGTCGGCTATCGCTCGGTTTTATAGATCGGCGGCGGCTCTGGTTTAACGTCGGGCTGGGCGGTAGCGGATATTTATAGCCGATCGGCGCGACTCACGATCTTTAACGGCGGTGCTCGTCGGCGCGGATGTTTATAGCCGATCGGCGCGGCCTCGATCTTTGACGACGGTGCTCGTCGCGGATGTTTATAACCCGTCGGCGCGGCTCTCGATCTTTAACGACGGTGCTCGTCGGGCGGATGTTTATAGTCGATCGGCGCGGCTCTCGATCTTTAACGGTGCTCGTCGGTAGCGGATGTTTATAGCCGATCGGTGCGGCTCGATCTTTAGCGACGGTGCTCGTCGGTCATTCATTCGAGGATTATAAGCGCGGCTCGTCTCGATTTTAACGTCGGACGGCGGCGCGGATATTATAGCCGATCGCGCGACTCTCGATCTTCGCAGCGGTGCTCGTCGGTAGCGGATGTTTATAGTCGATCGGCGCGGCTCTCGATCTTTAACGACGATCCTCGTCGGCGCGGATGTTATAAGCCGATCGGTAGCGGCTCTCGATCTTGCAGCGGTGCTCGTCGGTAGCGGATGTTTATAGCCGTCGGTAGCGGCTCTCGATCTTTAACGGCGTGCTCGTCGGCTATCCGCTCGATTTTATAGCCGGTCGGTGGCTCTACAGTTACGTCCGGGCTGAGCGGCGGATATTTATAGCCCGTCGGCACGGCTCGATCTTTAACGACGGTGCTCGTCGGTGCGGATGTTTATAAGCCGATGGTAGCGGCTCTCGATCTTTTGACGGTGCTCGTCGATTATCCTTCGGTTTTATAGCGGTCGGTAGCGGCTCTACGGTTTAACGTCTGGGCTAGGCGGCGCGGATGTTTATAGCCGATCGGCGTGGCTCTCGATCTTAACGGCGATGCTCGTCGTAGCGGATGTTTATAGCCGTCGGTAGCGGCTCTCGATCTTCGCAGCGGTGCTCGTCGGCGCGGATGTTTATAGCCGTCCGACGCGGCTCTCGATCTTCGCAGCGGTGCTCGTCGGCGCGAGATGTTTATAGCCGTCGGCGCGGCTCTCGATCTTAACGACGGTGCTCGTCGGCACGGATGTTTATAGCCGATCGGCGCGGCTCTCGGTTGCTAGGCGGCCTTCGGCTAACTCCTTACCAGGTCGAGCGACCTTGGCCTTCATATCCCGTGCTTGAACAATATTTATGCCCGGCCGAACAGCACGGGTCATTCGCTTGCGAATCTGATCGGCTGGGAGGCTTCCACTATTCGGGTGCTTGGCTCGGATAATCCATATGCCCCTTTTACCCAGCTTGGAGAACGTACTCCTGGCCGAACGGCTCAGGGTCTGCTTCGAGCATTTTGGCTCGGATAATTTATCTCCGTCCGGAAGGTACTGGGTCTTCGATCCTCGAGCGCTTGGCTCGACCCATTTACCTCCGGCTAAACGGCGCGGGGCCTTCGTTTCTTGCCAATGTCTTATATTTGTTCTCTTGATTCTTCATTTCTGCATTTCCAATATTAGTCGAAAAAAGTACACAGGATGATTTACAGTGGTACACCTTTCATCCCGCCCGGTAAGGCTGGAGGTGGTTCGCGCTCCATGGCCTATCTAACTGCTGACCGTCCTCATCCTCCAAATAATACGCGCCTGAGCGGAGCTTTTCGATGATTTTGAAGGGACCTGCCCACGGAGCTTCAAGCTTGCCGACGTCGCCGACCGGCTTGACTTTCTTCCAAACACCTGGAATGATCGGGGATGACGCGGCGGTTGTAGTTTTGTTTCATCCGTTGACGGTACGCCATCGAACGGATGCCTTTGCACGCTCTTCGTCGACAAATCGACTCCGTATTCCTCCGCCGGTGCCTTCATCATAACCTTTGGACGGATGGATTCAGCCGACCTCAACTGGAATGACCGCTTCACGCCGTACACGGATGAAAAGGTGTAGCGTTCCTTCCTTAGGAGTTGTTCGGATGGCCCATAAAATGCTCGGCACTTCATCGCCAACTTCCTCCCAAGTGGTCGAGCCGAGCGCGGAGAATTCGACTTCGACTTGACCGTTGCTCGAGGATAGGCCACGGATGTGAAATGTTGCTCGATGCCGTAGCTCTTGCACCAATCCTCTAACATCTTCCCTGTGAACTGCCGGTTGTAGGACACTAGTCGAAACGACAAATGATGTGTTGCCAGATGAATTTTTTAACCATCTGTTCAGTGATCTTTGCCAGCGGCTCGGCCTCCACCCATTTGGAGAAATAGTCGACCGCCACTAGTAAAAATTTCCTCTGTCCGGACGCCATCGGAAACGGACCGACAATATCCATTCCCCATTGGTCGAACGGGCATGAAACGCTTTACGCCTTCATTTCTTCGGCCGGTCGGTGGGAGAAGTTGTGATACTTCTGGCATGAAAGGCAGGTAGATACTGTCCGAGCGGCGTCTGTTTGTAAAGTTGGCCAAAAGTATCCGGCCAAGAGGATCTTCTTGACCAATGAGCGCCCGCCCGGATGACTTCCGCATGATCCTTGATGTACTTCCTGGAGGATGTAAGCTGAGTCCTCCGAGCTTACACATTTCAGCAACGGGCGTGAGAAAGCTTTCTTGTAAAGCTAATCTCCGATGAGTGTAAACCGACCGGCCCTTCTTCTGAGGAGCCGGGCTGTATATTCATCGGAGGGTGTGGTGCCCGAACGGGGAAATTCTATAAGAGGTGTCCTCCAGTTGCTTGGAAACGTGAGGCCTTGCATCCGATCGACGTGCGCCACCAGCAGTACCTTTTCAATTGGCTGCTGAATGGCAACTGGTGTTATTGAACTCGCGAGTTTGGCTAACTCGTCTGCTGCCTGGTTCTCCGTTCGGGGGATCTTCTGTATAAGAACCTCTCGGAAAGTAGCTTTGAGTTTTTCAAAGGCCTCAACGTAGAGTTTAAGCCGAACACTGTTGATTTCAAAGGTGCCAGAAAGTTGTTGAGCGGCCAACTGTGAATCCGAATAGAGGGTCACCCGACCGGCACCCAAGGAGCCGCCACAATCCGGCTATGAGGGCCTCATACTCTGCCGTTGTTGGTAGCTTTATAATCCAGTAGGACGGATAGGTGCATCTTCTCTTCTTGAGGTGAGAGCAGCAATATTCCAATCCCACTTCCGAGCCGAGTGAGGACCCATCCACATATATTCTCCACATGGCTTCCGGCTCGCCTTTGCACTTGATCACAAAATCGGCCAAGGATTAGGCTTTGATCGCCGAGCGGGGTTGATATTGGATGTCAAATTCACTCATTACATCGTCCACTTGATGAGCCGTCGGACGCTTGGATTCAACGATACTCTTCGGTGGTTGTTGGTCAGGACAATGATGGTGTGAGCCAAGAATATGGTCGGCGACTAGAACAAGCAAGGCCAACTTCTCGAGCCCGGTGTAACGAGATTCAGCATCTTTTAAAATGTGGCTTAGAAAATACACCGGCTGCTCTTCGCCGCTTGCCCTCACAAGTGCTGAGCCTACAGCATGTTCAGTTGACGACAGATACATATACAGTGACTCACCCCCGATCGGCTTGGCAAGTACAGGCAGAGAATTTAGATATGTTTTCAGCTCTTCAAATGCTCGGTCACATTCTTCATCCCACTGGAACTTAGTAGCCTTGCGCAGGATCTTGAAGAATGGCAAGCTTCGGTCGGCGGTTTTGGAGATGAATCTGGACAAAGCAGTTATCCGACCGGTCAACCGCTGCACTTCCCTTGTATTTCTTGGAGGCGGCATGTCTTGCAGAGCTTTCACCTTGCTGGGATTGGCTTCGATTCCCCGCTCGGTCACTATGTACCCCAAGAAACGCCCTCCTTTTGCTCCGAACAGGCACTTTTGGGGATTTAGCTTGACTCCATATTTTCGAAGCGTTTCCATGTCCTTGAAGAGATCGGCCGCTCGGATGGATTTGATAAGAATGTCGTCCACATAAACTTCCAGATTCCGCCCGATCTGCTCCTTGAACACTTTGTTCATCAAGCGTTGATAGGTGGCCCCGGCATTCTTCAATCCGAACGGCATCACATTGTAGCAATATGTGCCGTCGGCCGTTCTGAAGCTTACTTTTTCTTGATCTTCCTTGGCGGCGGCACTTGATGATATCCTTGATAGGCGTCAAGCATGCAAATTAATTCGTGACGGTAGTAGAGTCCACCGGTGATCTATCAAGGCGGAGGATAGAAGTCCTTGGGCATGCTTTGTTTAATTCCAGTGATCACGGACTCTCACTTGCCCGGCTTGAGACTAATACTACGTTAACCCGGCTTCGTATGTGGCCAAGTTCTCTACTTCGCCGGATGATGGCGTTACGCGACCTTGAAATCCTTTTCTCCTTCACGTCCGGTCGGACGTTGTCTTCATCTTTCGGGCAATTCATGTGTCGACGAGCGAACACATGATTTCGTTGGAGCATTGGATCGGTTCCTTCTTACGCTCCTCTTCGGATCGGAGGCGATAAAGTTGTAGCCTCCGATCGGGTCGAGTAATCTGTACTTCCTTTTCATAAATTAAAGAGGCGGCTTCTCGATGATGGCATTTACCTCGATTGGGGTGCCTTCGCGGAGTTGGATTCTCGGACCATCTAGATATATCGCATGAACTGCTAATGATCTCCGTACTTCCACTTTGTCTTGACGGGGAACTTCATCTTGATGGAAGGTTGAGGCAATAGCAATTATGAGTGCGGTCTTCCCAAAATACGTTGTGGGGCGAGGAGAGTCGACCACCACAAATTTATTGTCCTGGTCCTCTGGCGCTCCCAGTGAGGTAGCCAGTAGTATTTAATCGACCGGTGCGCCCGTTGCCGTAAACTGATGGTCAGGGGTGGCTGGCTCAAAAGCTGCTCGCTTCGATTCGAGATGATCTTCTTGAATATGATGTTGGTAGAGCTCCACTGTGTCGACAAATATTCGATGAATAGTGTAATTTGCTATTACCGCTTTAATGAAGCGAGCGTCGTCGTAGAACACTTCTACTCCTTCAAGTCTCACGGGAAAGTGATTTCCG